>NC_134687.1:491146184-491328684 GCF_050947455.1 Rhinoderma darwinii
TAAGAACAGTATATATTGACGTAGACAATTTACATAAACCGAGGAGTTTAACCCCTTCATGATCAAGGGTCATTGATGCCCCTGTGTCCAGGTCAAATTTTCCATTTCTGATATGCACTTCTTTAAAGTGTAGCGAAACGTTCGGCAAACTTCTGACATGTCATAGTGACATGTCAGAAGTTTGGATTGGTGGGCATCCGAGCACTGAGACCCCCACCAATCGCTAGAACGAAGCAGCTGAAGCACTCGTGTGAGCGCTCAGCTGCTTCGTGTCGGTTAGTTTTTTTCCGGAAATAAATGTATCGTGTACAGACTCGATAGAAAGTCTATGAGCCCGTACTCCGATACATCGGCTTTCCGGAAAAAACACAACAGGAACGAAGCGGCTGAGCGCTCACACGAGAGCTTCAGCTGCTTCCTTCTAGCGATTGGTGGTGCAGCGAGTCTCTAAATTTGAATTCATTTCTCCGTGCTCAGACCCCCACCAATCCAAACCTCTGACCGATCACTATGACATGTCAGAAGTTTGCCGAACGTTTTGATACACTTTAAACGATAATATCTTTGGAACCTCTTTGACTATCACAACTATTTTTACAAGACTTATGAGGCTTTCATTTTCTAGATTAGATTAATTCCATGTTTTTAATTTTTATTATGAGTAGACAAATATCTAAAAATGAGAATACATTTTTTTTAAATATATAATTATCTATAAAATATATATTACCTATAATAAATATATACACATACATACATACAGTTGCAGCTCGGATATGTTCACGGCTTGTTTTCAGACGTTTTTTGGGGCGTAAACGCTTTGAAAAACGGCTGAAAAAATGGAAGCTGAACACCTCCAAACATCAGCCCATTGATTTCAATGGGAAAAACGGCATTGCGCTCCGACGGGTCGTTTTTTTTATGCGGCTGTTTGAAAAAACGGCGCATAAAAAAAACTCCCTGTAAAAACAAGTGCATGTCCCTTGTTGAGCCGTTATTGCAGCCATTTTCACTGTCCCAATAGAAAAACAGATCTAAAAACGGCCGCAAAAAACACATAAAAAAACAATTGATGCTTAAAAAACGGCTGAAAATCAGAGGCTGTTTTACCCTCAAAACAGCTCCATATTTTACAGCCGTTTTTTGTTTAGCGTGTGAACATACATACTCTTAATCCTCTCTCCGTCAGCCTGGATGGCTGTGAGGGGAGAGTGAAGAGGGCTGTAAGGCCTTAGTCACATGACGTGAAAAAAAGGGCAGTTTAATACAGATGAACGGTCAGTTTTTCATGGCAGTTTTGCAGTGAGTCTCCAAATTTGAATCCATTTCCCGGCCGTCTGACCGTCTTTAACAGCCATTTGCCATCCGTTTTTTTATTTAAAAAAAAAAAAAAAAAAAAAAAAAAGGGTACATTTTATTCGTTAGAATCCCAAACCCCTGAAAACACCACAGTGCCCATGTAGATAGTGCTAATGTGCCCACTGCCGACAGTGCCCACATAGTGTCAATGTAGATAGCGCCAGTGTCCAGAGCACCATCCCCCCTTGTACATAGCACCATCCCCCCCCTGAAGATACGGTAGCACCACCTAAGCTCCCTCTAGGAGTGGAATCCCCAGTCAGAGCGCTCTGACCGGGCATTCTGCTCCTAGAGGGAGCTTAGGTGGCACTATCTACAGAACGGGTTTGCGTGTGCTGCTATCTACATGGGTGTATTCCAGGCATCAAAGTCCCGGCAGACATGAAAGTGCAGCACTGCTTACACTGAAGCAGCACTGCAAACATTTAACCCCATTCCAGGCTGCCAACGTTTATATGCCCGACAACTGCATGGGGCATCGTCAGTTGGAACGTATATAGCTGTATGGCTGTCATGAAGGGGTTAACCTTACACCTACGAACAAAAACTTTCATAACTCACTAATAGATTTGTTTATTTATTATATATATATCTGTATGACAAATAAAAGGGCAATCTCAAATTTGTCTTTACATGTTTTAAGTATTTGCAGATAGTTTTCTAAATATGTTAGACACATTCTGGATTATCTCCAAGAAATTGTAGGAAAAGGGTATTCATTCCATAAATCAAACAACTATATCTTATTTGCATGGACACTATAAAAGGCTCTGTTCACACTTGCTTCCCTATTCCTATTTTTACAGGAGCCATTACGGATGAAAGAATGAGTGAGTGATACTGCCCATAGAAGTTTATGGAGAGGGGAGGGGGAAGCAGAAGGAAACAGAGAGAAAGTAGACACACGCTGCAAGTAAAAGTTATGTCACCCCATTGCTGTATTCTCAGATACACTAGATTCTCCTCTTCTGTGTGTGTAGTGTGTAGAACAGTGCTTCTCAAACTGAGGCATCCATTGCTTATTGGCGATGCATGGCTAGGTAGGCACGAGTGATCATATATAAATAATAGTTTCTGCTGCACAGACCTTTCTCTGGCTGAAATAATCTCTGATTTAGTAACCTAGGGCACTACTTTGTGCTTATTTTTATGTTACAGTGGGTTTAGTAATTAAAGAAAAGATAAAATTAAAAAAAGTTATAGTACGGTTGAAAAAAAGACATGTCAACTTTCAACTATGTCAAAGTTCAACTAAGGGATGGGAGAAGGGGAGGAGACTAAACAATAACTCTACAAATTGACATAGGAGCTGATATTTTGTCGTTCAAGGAAATTATCTAAGCCTTTTTTAAAGCCATTAAATTAATGATTATTAATTAGAATTTTGGCATGAACTTTGACCACTGGTGAGCCCCAGGGCCCAAGTGAATTAAAAAAGAAGGAGAAGTATAAAGAAAAGTCTGATTCTCTTTCGCATTCACTCCAGCTTTCGGCCTTGTTCAGCATTGGTGCAGTCAGAAATAAAGAAAAAGCATAAAGTAAAAGACTTCTACTATTTTAAGATCTACCCCTGGTTCTGGTTTAAAACAATGCGCATGGACTACACTGTGTAAACAAGGTCTTGTTCAAAACACACACCCAAAAAAATTCGTAACCTCTTGCTTGACGTTTGCTTTGTTCCCCCCTCACTGTGACTGAGGTGATTTATTAAAAAACAAAAAACAAAAAAAAAGTATCTAAGGGCCTGTGCACATCAGCATCGGGCTTCCGATCATCGGTTCCATTCGACTTTTCCGTCGGAGGAACCAATGAATCGAAAGCTGAACGGAAACCATAGCTTCCGTTTGCATTACCATTTCAATGGTAATGATAATGCTTCCTTTGCAGTTGATTTCCGCACTGTAAAGTTTTTTGTTTTTTTTGGGCGGAAACAATAGCGTAGTCGACTACACTATTGTTTCCAAAAAAACAAAACAAACTTTATTGATGAACAGCTGATGTGAACAGGCCGTAACTTTTTTTTCTGATTTGTCCATTGAGGAAAACTGCAAATTTTCTACATGCACTTACAGCAATTTTAAACTCACTGCAGCATAATCTACAATAGCCTAAACAATAATAATAAAACAATACAAATGTTTATGAATGGAAAGTCATATTTTTATCATTTAGGCTTCGTTCACATCTGCGTTGTGGCATCCATTCTAGCGGATCAGTTGAAACTTAAAAAAAAACAAAAAAAGGACAGACTGGTCCGTTTTGTTTTGACGTATCCGTTTAACGGATCGGTCTAAAAAAAAACAGATTTTTCTTCTTTCCGTTTGTGTCAGTTTGACATCAGTTATACTCCGTTTTTAACGGATCAGTTTTTAGCTTTGCATCTTTCTTGCTTTTATTTTTATTAGTCTGCGCACGTGCAGAACAAAAATCGGATGCGTTAAATGTAATGCATAAGACTTCGTTCACATCTGCATCAGGGCTCCATTCCGTCTGAGCCTTCCCACGGAACCCTTGCACAACGGAGACAAATGGAAACCATTGGCACCGGATCCGTCACCATTGAAGTCAATGATGATGGAAACGGAAACCTATGGTTTCCGTTTGTGTCAGTCAGGGCTCCGTTCCGATGGAAAGCTCAGACGGAACGGAGTCCTGACGCAGATGTGAACGAAGCCTAACAGATACAAACGGATGGCATATCTGTTTGTATCCCTCATCCATTGAATTCAATGTTAAAAAAAATGGAAAGGTCCTTTCCGTCAGGATTCTGTCATTTTTAACGGAAACAATAGCGCAGCAGACTACGCTATTGCTTCAGTCAGAAGAACAGAAACCTGACTGAACGGAGCCTAACTGAGCACAACTAATGCAAAAACAAAACCCATAGAAATCTATGAGTTTTTTGACTGAAACTTTTACTTCTGTTCTTGTGGTCCTCTAACGGATCTGCTAGAACAGAAGGCACAACGCAGATGTGAACAAAGCCTTACTCACACAAAATATCTGAGCACTGCGGGGGCCATTTTCTTTTAGTATAAAAATGCACGGCAAAACTGCCACAAAAATGGTGCGTCTACCCAACCTTAGAAATCAGTAACATCACACCTATTTTTCTTTCAGCGATTATTAAAAAGTTGATAAAATATATAACATTCAAAGCTAATAGTGTAGGTCCATAGGTATATTTTCTTTGGAGTACAAGGCAAAGCCAATAAATGTATACAAAAAAATAAAATAAAAATCTTCAGGTATCTGACATCACTAAGATTCTGTTCACATGGCATCATAGCTTTTGTTTGATCAAGATCCACGAAGAAATAAGGAATTGGTTATGCTCTCCTTCCCCAATGACTTACAACTGGTCCGTCAGATTTTCATTTTTTGTTTACAGCATAAAACATTGTCTACCGTGCGGCATGTTATTCTATAGGTTTAAAAAGCAGAAACCTGACAGAAAAGGACATGTCAACGGTGCCTAAGGATCCAATCCTCATCTCAAAGCAAGGCAACAATGTATAAATATAGTACTCTAGTTTGTACTACTCTCTATAGTTACTCAGTTACAAGTCAACCTATACTTTCATACTGTATATAATGTAAAATCGAAACTATAAAAGAGCCGCTTCATCTTTCTTTGCAGTACTTTGTATATTATAGTAAGGAGTACAGATCTGGGCAGTGCCAGTTATACTATCCAGCCCGAATGGACATTGGGAGTGCAGAGATGCTACTATATGACGACGGGAAAGAATATTTTAAAATTAGACCCGTGCGCGATACTACCTATGGTGTGGTAGTGTCTCTCCACGCCCGATGTCCGTTAGATTGGTAGAGTCCAACTGCAAGTAAACTTTAAATGAAAAAAAAACAAAACAAGGCAATGCAGGCGGATAGAGGCAACAAGGTGACATGGCACTGAATCTACATGTGTGTTTACTAGAGAGTAAAAGGGATGGCAGACAGATGATTCAACGCTTAGGTTTATGATGATTCATTCTAAGAGCCTGTTAAGGGATTATCTGTAGGTCGTGTATGTGGAATAACAAGCATGCTGTAGGCTAGCTGGGATAATGTGTTGCCTATAGCATATAGACCTATGGATAAGGAGGGCATGTGGCTTTGGATCACCCAGAAAAGTTTAATTAGGTGGGGTTTACAAAGAGCAGTTTTGGCATCCATATCTAAGAATCTGCCTCAATTGGGAGTAAATATTTTCTAGCAACCAGACATTTTAATAACCCAGCACTTGTCCTAGGTACAGAACTGTAAAATCATCTAGAATCTCACTAGAAGTTTAGAATTGATAACCAAATCTAAAAATCTTCAGCTTCAGGCTAGGGCTCCACTATTATTTTTGGTAGCGCAACTTTCCTATTTTAACTATCAAGTGAAAGCCACAGGCTAGAGCAATACTTTAAAATTGTAAGCAACTCATTGTAAGCCTGTAGACGGCACCCCTTATCGACCACCAATATGCCCTTTCACGGCGGTCACTAAGGGGCCTTAGGCTGGGGATTTAAAACAGAAAAAAAAAAAAAGAAAAGAAAATGCACCGCGTGTCAATTTATGAAAGTTTTTTCAGCTGATTTTTTGCAGTGTTTGGATGACATTTGTTCAAATCTCACCCCCTCCGCTGCTGCTGTACTACGCCGCGATTATGCTCAATGAAACCTGATGCAGAAAATGCAGTGTTTTATGCTGCGTGTGGACGTACACTGAAGGGGAGGGTAATATAGTTCGATAGCTTATCTTCTCTACCTTTGCAGGTAAATTTTATGTACAGTCTGATCAAGAGCATCTGACAATACACTAAAATATCAGTTTATGTTGAATTCATGGCATTTTTAGGATTGCATTAAAAATATTCAGCATTCATCTTTCCTATATATTAGGGGTGAGGTGGAGGAATAGAACGTAGAAGTAAAACATTGTTCAGCGTCAAGTGGAAATAAATGTTTAAGTTAGAAAGACCCCTTTAAAAGCTGCACTCACACTTGCAGTTCTGATGCAGTTTTTGAGCCAACGCCAGGAAGGGATATAAAAAAAAGTATATGTCTATTCTATTTTGTATCCACTGCTGGATTTGGCTAAAAAAAATAAAAATAAAAAAAAAGCATCAAAACTTACTGTGTGAACCCAGCCGAACACCTATGAAAAAAATGAAAAGAAGATTTTTTTTTTACCCGCAGCAGCTCTGCTGATGTGGGCCGTTCCTGAGGTATTTTCTGCAAGCAGTAGTCCACAAATCCCCTGAATGAGTCGGACCTAAAATGAAAAAAAACCAAAAACACATAGTTGAATGCACAGCTCATGCAAAAAAAAAATACATATTTTTTTTAAAATGCCAGTAGATACACGACATAAAAGTGGAGTACTAGAAGACTAAAGGCAGCCGTGTATGTAGTAATAATCCAGTAATCAGTGTGAGTAACTGAATAATAAAAAAAACTGAAAGAGGCCATTTAAAAAAACCACCACAAAAATCTCTCAAACTGCAGGCGTTTCTACATGTGTCATAGTAAATGGTATTTGGTTTCTGGTTGTTAAGGCCCTGTTCACACAGTGTTTTTTTACACGTTTTTTGGCGCGGAAACCAAGCCAAAAAGCGTCCAGAAATGCCTTCCATTGTTTCAATGGGAGGCAGAGGCGTTTTTTATTGCGAGAGGAAAAACCGTCTCGCGGTAAAAAGCGTCATGCCCGATCTTCGGCCGTTTACTCCTCTGACCTCCCATGGACATCAATGGGAGGCAGAGAAAGCGTATTTCGCAGCGTTTTTTCCCCGTAGCACTCAATGGGCGCGAGCGAAAAACGCCGCGAAAATCGCGTCAAGCAGGTCAAAATCTGCCTCAAAATCTTGAGAATTGGAATTTGGAGGCAGAATTTTCCTCCTGCCAAAAACTGTGTGTGAACAGGGCCTAAAAACCCTGCAGCCCGATGTTTGTTGGTAGTAAATAGAATAATATTTTGTTCTATAAACACAATAAGTTATTTTTGGTTCGCTGCATGTTTTCAACCTTTTTTTTTTTAGTGCATTTTCCACCCATACACCATTTTTTTTTTTTTTTACACGAAACAGCAACTAAAATCTAATGTGTCAAGACTAACAATTTTCAATTGGAAAATAGTTTTCTTTTTTTTCATTTACAAATAGGAATGGATGCAAAGAAACTGCATGTGTAAATCCAGCTTTGAGATCGCTACAAAAATGTCAAGGGCAACAATTCCATAGTGGTCAAAAATAACTTCTTGCTTGCCAGATTGGGATAGATCTTTGAATCTAAGAAAAAAGTAACTGCTGCACCAACACCAACGATTGTCAACATGTTGTTCTGCTCCCCTGGAGGTCCACATGGACAGTGTTTTGGCATTAATGTTTGAACAGAATGTATCTAAAAGCCCAAAAACAATACTTTGAAATACCACCTGGATGACAAGAAGTTTCTTGTAAGAAACATGTTCCTTTCGTTTACACAATCAGGTAAGAGGTTGCATGAAATATTTTTTAGCAGAGTAAAAATACTGCTCGTAGCATTTTTAAGGCCTCATGCACATAGCCGCGCCCGTAGTCATTGCCCGTGATTGCGTGCACGGACAGCCACCCGCATTTTTGTCCCGCGCTCCCATACAAAGTATAGGAACACGGTCCGTAAAAAGCAAAAGATAGGACATATCCTATCTTTTGCGGTTGCTTTCTATGGCTCGGACACCTTCCCATAAATATACAGAAAGGTGTGCGTGGTCAATAGGAATAAATGGGTCCGTAATTGCGGACCGCAATTACCTACGAATTCTACGGTTGTATGCATAGGGCCTAAAACACTGCGTTCAGTTCAGTGTACAAATGCCAGTGGCTGCAAGTAAAAACATATTTTTCATTGGCTGAAGGAGAAGAGTGGTACGGTTCACCATGCCTCTCCTTTAGTTAAAGGCTCCATGGAGACAAGATGTCCGGAAAATCACAGTAGAATTGCAGCATCAAAGTTTCCCAATGGGAAACTACGTCAAAAGTAACTTTGTACAAACAAAACAAAAATGGTTGTGGTAATGCGTATTGTGGGCAATTTCATGGAACCTTAGCCTTACATAGGGGCTAATTATGCATTGTAGTATGCCACTTTTTTGTATGCTGTCCAGGAATTGCGAATAGTGTAAACACCCTATCGAGAAGAAAATCAACCACTTAATTATTCATATATTTCCAGGAGGAATAACAGATGAGGCACAATGCAGAGTTAAAAACCACTATGCCCGAACATTGTTATTCAATCAGGAATACAAGTATTTACTAAAACAGGCATTTCAGGAGAGCTGAACGTTTCTTTTTAAATAATTGGTAATTCTACCAAAACTGAAATTAGATCTGAAGCAAAAAAAAACAAAAAAAAAAACCTCTTGCCGAAACAGGACAAGAATACTCGTCCTGAGCGGTGGGTGCTTGCCGCATTAGGACGAGCATACTCGTCCTGCAGTTAAACACGCTGTGACAGAACAGTGACTTCAGCTGTCATAGACAGCCGATAGTCACATAGGTTAGTGGCGGGACCTGGCCATGTGCACAGCCCGCGATTTGCGGGCGGCTCGCGGCTGTCACTCCGTGGCCGGCCGCGAGCGGAAAATCACGGCCCTGCAGATGGCTACGTGTGCATGAGGCCTTAGTGAAAGTAGTGTAATATATATATATATTATTTTTTTTTAGGTATATATATCTATATAGTACAGTAGGTTAGGTGTAGTACAGTAGATTTAGGTTAGGTCTGTAAAGGCGTGTTATCTCCCGCCGTGCGCTGACGTTTCAGGCCCCGTTTTTGTTTTGTCATAAAAAGTTTTGTATTGCAAGTTATATACATTTAGTATAATCATTTAGGTAGGTTTTTTTTGTCCTGAGTTTAAGTGTTTTTCTAGGTTGTTCTAGTATGGCTAAGCAGATGCACACCGTGATGATGAGGAACATTTCCTAATAATGTCGTCATCAAGTGATAGTGAAGAACCCCCACAAAAGCGGAGTAGGCAGAGTGACAGTCAGTCAAGTGACTCCAATTGGGTGACCCCCAAATAGGTTTTCACCCCAAATTCCAGAATTAATTTCTGCCCCGGGAAAAAAAAATAGTCACCACCGGGTACAGCGAACTGGATTTAAAAAAAAATCTTTTTCAAAAGAAGAGTTAGTGAACCTGATGGTTACACAAACCAATCTATATGCATCACAATTTCTTGCAAGTCACGCCACCTCTTACTATGCAAGAACCAGAAGTGGCATCCCACTTGTCCCGCAGAAACGCAAACTTTTTTTTTTTTTTTTTTCTGAATATGGGGCTTATTAAAAAACCCATTATACAGTCCTTTCGGTCCACTGACTTATATGATACGCCAATGTACAGGGCTGTAATGATGAGAACACGGTTTGAAGTGCTGTTAAAATTTCTGCATTACACCGATAACAGCCAGTACCCTGACCCTGGTGTCCCTACCCACGACAGACTATTCAAAATTAGGCCACTACTGACTCATTTTAATGAGAAATTCTCAGAGGCATACACCCCAAAAAAAATATTGCCATCGACGAGTCACTCGTGCTGTTCAAGGGAAGGTTGGGATTCCGGCAATATTTGCCAAGTAAACGTGCAAGATACAGAATCAAAATTTACAAGCTCTGTGAGAGTGAAAGTGGGTACACTCACAGATTCCGTAACTACGAGGGAAAAGATTCCCAGATCTGTCCACCAGAGTGCCCCGCCATCCTCAACATTCGTGCCAAAATTGTCTGGGACCTTTTATACCCCCTGCTAGGTAAAGGGTATCACCTATACATAGACAATTTTTATACCAGCATCCCTCTTTTCAAGTGTCGGTTTGAAAAAGGGACAGTGGTCTGTGGTACCATAAGGAGGCCTCCCCAAAAATCTGGTGGATCAAAAATTGAGACCTGGCGAAAGCAGGTCCCTGTATAATGCAAACATTATGCGGACTAAAATTAGGGACAAAAAAAGAAGTCTTCATCCTCAAGTCTATTCATGCGGACAGCAGCACCCCTGTTCTTGTAAGAGGCAGTAACACCAAAGCCCTCAAGCCTGTGTGCATACAAGAGTACAGCCAGCACATGGGAGGGGTGGACCTGGCTGACCAATTATTACAGCCATACAATGCGATGCGGAAGTCACGCGTCTGGTATAAAAAGGTCGCAGTGCACATAATTCAAACAGCACTGTGTCATTCCTTTATATTATACCGCAAGACAGGAAAAATGTCCGGTATCGTGAATATCAAGGTAATAAAACAATTACTGTTCGAAGGCCGGGCAGAAGAAGGTGCAAGCACATCCCATGGAAGTCAGGCCAGCAGAGTTGTACCGGGACAGCACTTCCCAGGCGAAATTCCCCACACTGAAAAAAAAGACGGCCTTACAAAAAATGTTGCGTTTGTTACAAAAATGGACTTAGAAAAGACACGGGTTATCATTGCGACACTTGGCCCGATAAGCCGGGGTTGTGCTTCAAAGAATGTTTTAGTTCTGATCATTCTTCCCTAAAATATTAATTTATTCATTCTCTAATTTTGTTTTAACCCTTTTGCTCTTTTCATATAGACGTACAGATATTTTATTCCTATTTCCATTGCATTAGTGCCCATTTAAAAATTGGAATTATACCTAAAATAAAAACAATTTCATTATACCCCTAGATGAATACTGGAGGACAGTGTTTTCTGCTCTGTCACTTCAGAACATTCTGCCTGGAATTTATCTCACTAGGCCCAAAAAGCCACAAGGCTTTGTAGCCTTTTCCAGCTCCATGCGTCGCTATAACAAGTCTTTTAACCCCTTCCCGCTCCTGGACGTACTATTAGGTCATGGCAGCTGTATCGTTCGCGCTCCATGACCTAATAGTACGTCTTGGGAGTAACGGCCGTTTCGGCCATCCTCCCGACACATACAGGAGCTGTGACAGCTGCTGTCTCGTACAGCAGCTGCCGCAGCTCCTACAGTGGGGACCAATCGCTGTGTCCCCGCTGATTAACCTCTTAAAAGCCGCGTTCAATAGAGATCGTGGCTTTTTAGGGGTTAAGCTGCCATCGCCGGCCTGCTACACGATAGCGGCCGGCGATGGTGACTATGGCAACCGGACACCAAACAATGGCGTCCGGCTATGCCAGCGACGGAAGCCTAGTGGGTCCTGACAAAGTCACGACCCACTATGCTTGCTGTCAGTGAGTAGCTGACAGTTCTAATACACTGCACTACCCATGTAGTGCAGTGTATTAGAATAGCGATCAGGGCCTCCTGCCCTCAAGTCCCCTAGTGGGACAAAGTAATAAAGTAAAAAAGAAGTACAAAAAAGGTGTAAAAATAAGAAAATAAAAGTTTTAAAAGTATTAAAAAGTAAAAATCCCCCTTTTCCCTTATCAGTCCTTTATTATTAATAAAAATATATAAACAAATAAACTATACATAATTGGTATCGCCGCGTCCGTAACGGCCTGAACTACAAAATTATTTTGTTATTTATCGCGCACGTTGAACGCCGTAAAAGAAAATAATCATAAACCGTACCACAATCACAATTGTTTGGTCACTTCACCTCCCAAAAAATGGAATAAAAAGAGATCAAAAAGTCGCATGTACCTAAAAATGGTACTGATCGAAACTACAGTTCGTTACGCAAAAAATAAGTCCTCGCACGGCTTTATTGCTTGAACAATAAAAACGTTCTGGCGCTTGTAAAAAATCATTCACTTTTTGTGTTACCTTATTCTAAAACGTATTTTATTGTGCAAACGCCATAAGACATAAAAAAAAACTATAAACATCTGGTATCGCCGTAATCGTATCGCCCCGCAGAATAAAGTGAATATGTTATTTATAGCGCACGGTGAACGCTGTAAAAAAAAAAATAGAATAAAAAAACAATAGTAGAATTGCTGTTTTTTAGTCACCACGCCACCTAAAAATAGAATAAAAACTGAACAAAAAGCTGCATGCACCCCAAGAAAACTACAATGGATTCCTCAAGGGGTCTAGTTTCCAAAATGGGGTCACTTTTGGGGGGTTTCCACTGTTTTGGCACCACAAGACCTCTTCAAACCGGACATGGTGCCTAATAAAAAAGAGGCCTCAAAATCCACTAGGTGTTCCTTTGCTTCGGAGGCCAGTGCTTCAGTCCATTACCGCCCGAGGGCCACATGTGGGATATTTCTCTAAACTGCAGAATCTGGGCAATAAGTATTAAGTTTCGTTTCTCTGATAAAACCTTTTGTGTTATAAAAAAAATGGCATAGAGGATTTTCTGACAAAAAAAAAATAATTTAAATTTCACCTCTACTTTGCTCTAAATTCCTGTGAAACACCTAAAGGGTTCATAAACTTTCTAAATGCTGCTGTGAATACTTTGAGGGGTCTAGTTTCTAAAATGGGGTGTTTGATAAGGGTTTCTAATATATGGGCCCCTCAAAGCAACTTCAGAACTGAACTAACCTAAAAAAAAAAAAAAATAGGCAATACTTCGCTTCTTACATTATACTGATAATGAGCCGTGCCCACCCCGAGATGACCCCAGTTTTGACCGTTTGTATAAACGGAAACCCCTATTAGACCGTTTCAGTGCCCGATTTTCCCAAGCATACACCCCCGAGAAGTGTATTTCTATTGAGGAGTCCCTGGTACATTTTAAAGGGAGGGTTCAATTCCGCGAGTACCTGCCGGGTAAGAGGGCAAGGTATGGCGTGAAGATGTATGAGCTGTGCGAGAGTGTATCAGGGTATACCTACAGATTTAGGATATATGAAGGGAAGGACACCAGTATTCAGCCCCCAGAATACCCCCCCTTACTGGGAGTTAATGCAAAAATTGTGTGGGATTTGGTGCACCCACTGCTGGACCAGGGTTACCACCTCTACCTGGACAATTATACCACTCCTCAACTGCCTCGCTTCCAGAAGTACTGCAGCATGCGGCACTGCTAGAAGAAATCGGAGAGGCCTCCCTAAGACTCTGCTTGAGCAAACACTCAGAAGGGGTGAGAGCAGGGCACAATCTAGCAGCAACATATTGTGTGTCAAGTACAAGGACAAGAGAGATGTCCTTGTATTGACAATACATGGCCACATCAGTACCCACGTACCTGCATGAGGTACCAGTACAGAGACCCCCAAACCAGACTGCATCCTGGACTACAATAGGTACATGGGAGGGGTGGACTTGTCAGATAAAGTCCTGAAGCCCTACAGCGCCATGCGGTGTGGTATAGGAAGTTGGCCGTGCACATCATACCGATGGCTTTGTACAATGTGTACGTGCTACGTCTATGTGCAGGCCAGAGGGGAACTTTCCTGGAATTTCAAGAGGTGATTATCAAGAGCCTAATCTTTAGGGACCAGGAAGGGGGGGGGGGCACCCAGGACTTCTGGAAGCGAGGCCACACGCATCGTACCAGGGCAACACTTTCCAGGAGAAGTTCCCCAAACTGGCAAGAAGGGAAAAAGTCAAAAGAGTTGCAAAGTCTGCTATAAGAGGGGGATAAGTGAGGACACAATATATCTATGTGACACGTGTCCCGAAAAACCAGAGCTCTGTATGAAAGAGTGTTTTAAAATTTATCATACATCCCTTGGTTTATAATTTACCCCAATTTTACTTACCCTGATGTTCTCCGCACAGCTTATCCCCCCTCGTCTTTCCCCTCTGGGCCCTGATGTGTGCCCAGGCAGCTGATAACAGCCACATGTAGGGTATTGCCGTACCCAGGAGAACCCACATTACAGTTTATGGGGTGTATGTCTTCGGTCAAAATGCTCACTACACCTCTAGATGAATGCCTTAAGGGTGTAGTTTTTAAAACGGGGTCACTTCTTGCGGGTTTTAACTGTACTGGTACCTCAGGGGCTTCTGCATACATGACTTCGCACCAAAAAATCCCCAATAGGCCAAATGGTGGTCCTTTCCTTCTGAGCCCTCCCATGGGCCCAAACCGCAGTTTATCACCACAAATGGGGTATTGCGGCACTCAGAACAAATTGCGCAACAGAATGGGGTATTTTGTTTCTTGTGAAAATAAGAAATTTTCAGCCGAAACGACATATTATTGGAAAAAATTAATTTTGTTTTAAATTCCCAGCCCAATTCAAATAAGTTCTGTGAAGAAACTATGGGGTTATGGGGTCTAAATGGTCACATTACCCATAAATGAATTCCTTGAGGGGTGTAGTTTCCAAAATGGGGTCACTTCTGGTGGGTTTCCATTGCTTTGATACCTCTGGGGCTCTGCAAATGCGACATTGCACCCGAAAACCAAACCAGCAAAATCTGCACTCCAAAGAACACACAGCGCTCCTTCCCTTCTGAGGCCTCCCATGGGCCCAAACGGCAGTTTATCGCCACAAATGGGGTATTGCTGCACTCAGGAGAAATTGGGCAACAAAATGGGGTATTTTGTTCCCTGTGAAAATAAGAAATTGATAAAAAATGACATCTTATTGGAAAAAATGAAATTTTTTTCATTTCACAGACCAATTCAAATAGGTGCTGTGAAAAAACTGTGCGGTCAAAATTGTAACAACCACGTTTGAATTCCTTGAGGGGTGTAGTTTCCAAAATGGGGTCACTTATGGTGGGTTTCCATTGCTTTGATACCTCTGGGGCTCTGCAAATGCGACATGGCACCCGAAAACCAATCCAGCTAATCTGGACTCCAACAAACACATAGAGCTCCTTTCCTTCTGTGAAAAAACTGTGCGGTCAAAATGGTAACAACAACCATAAATGAATTCCTTGAGGGGTGTAGTTTCCAAAATGGGTTCACTATTGGGGGATTTCTACTGTTTTGGCACCTCAACACCTTTTCAAACCTGGCATGCTGCCTAAAATATATTCTAATAAAAAAGAGGCCTCAAAATGCACTAGGTGCTTCTTTGCTTCTAGGGTTTTAGTCCACGAACGCAGTAGGGCCACATGTGGGACATTTCTAAAAACTGCAGAATCTGGACAATACATATTTAGTAGTGTTTCTCTGGTAAAACCTTCTGTGTTACAAAAAAAAATTTAATAAAATTGAAATTCAGCAAGAAAAATGACATTTGCAAATTTTACCTCTACTTTGCTTTAATTCCTGTGAAATGCCTGAAGGGTTAAAAAACTTTCTAAATGCTGTTTTGAATACTTTGAGGGGTCTAGTTTTTAAAATGGGGTGTTTTATCAGGGTTTCTAATACATAGGCCCCTCAAAGCCACTTCAGAACTGAAGAGGTACCTTAAAAAAAAGGCTTTTGAAATTTTCTTTAAAATATGAGAAATTGCTGTTTATGTTCTAAGCCTTGTAACGTCCAAGAAAAATAAAAGAATGTTCAAAAAACGATGCCAATCTAAAGTAGACATATGGGAAATGTGAACTAGTAACTATTTTGGGTGGTATAACCGTCTGTTTTACAAGCAGATGCATTTAAATTCTGAAAAATGCTATTTTATCAAAATTTTCTCTACATATTGCAATTTTTCACCAATAAACACTGAATATATCAATCAAATTTTACCACGAACATGAAGCCCAATGTGTCACGAGAAAACAATCTCAGAATCGCTTGAATAGGTTTAAGCATTCCGACTTTATTACCACATAAAGTGAAATATGTCAGATTTGAAAAATGGGCTCTGAGCCTTAAAGAGACTGTCACCAGATTATCAAATCCCTATCTCCTACCGTGTTTCCCCGATAGTAAGACACCCCCGATTGTAAGACGTATCGGGGGTTTCAGGGGGGTCGGCTAATATAAGCCGTACCCCGAAAGTAAGACATATGTCTTATTTTCGGGGAACACGGGGGTATTGCCGCCTCCTGCCCACTTCCGCGCCGCCCCCCTCTCCATACGTCACTGCGCCGTCCTGTGATGGCGCGGGTACTGAGACTGTACCCACGCGATCAGCGGCAGGAGCACGGCTGTTATACACAGCCTGGCTCCTGCTGCAACTGCCGGAATCGAAGCGCGCGCCGATTCCGGCAGTTTAACCCATTAAATGCCGCTGTCAATAGTGACAGCGGCATTTAATGTGTTTGACAGAGGGGGGAGCTCCCTCTGTCACCCGATCGGCGCCCCCGCAAACAAATCGCGGGTCGCCGTCGGGTTTCCATGACAGCCGGGGGTCTAACAAAGACCCCCAGGTCTGCCTTCAGCATCTGCCTGTTAGGCGATGCCAGAGGCATGACCTAATAGGTTGCCTGTCAGTTTTACACTGACAGGCAATAATGCTTCGGTATACTAAGTATACCAAAGCATTATATATGCGATCGGCACATCGCATAGTGAAGTCCCCTGGTGGGACTAAAAAAAAAAATGTAAAACCGTTAAATAAAGTTTGTGAAAAATAAATAAATAATAATTCGACAATTTTTTTCCAATATAAGACATACCCCGAAAGTAAGACATAGTGGGGCTTTTGGGGATAAAAAGAAAGTAAGACACTGTCTTACTTTCGGGGAAACACGGTATATAAGGAGATGGGCGCTATAATGTAGGTGACAGTAATGCTTTTTATTTAAAAAAACGATCTATTTTCACAACGTTAGGAGCGATTTTGGTTTATGCTAATGAGCTTTCTTAATGCCCAAGTGGGCGTATTTTTACTTTTGACCAAGTGGGCGTTGTACAGAGGAGTGCATGACGCTGACCAATCGGCATCATGCACTCCTCTCCATTCATTTACACTGCACTAGCGATATAGTTATATCACTATGTGCAGCTACATACACAAGCCCTACACAGCCTGGACGTCATGTGTACTCAGAATCCTGACACTTCTGAATCTTTTTTGTGAGATTCCGGCAAGTGAAACCAAATCTCGTTTAGCTCTATAATCTCGCGAGATTTCATTATCAGGACACTGTAGTAATGTTAGGGCTTGTGTATGTAGCTGCACATAGTGATATAACTATATCCCTAGTGCAGTGTAAATGAATGGAGAGGAGTGCATGATGCTGATTGGTCAGCGTCATGCACTCCTCTGTACAACGCCCACTTGGTCAAAAGTAAAAATACACCCACTTGGGCTTTAAGAAAGCTCATTAGCATAAACCAAAATCGCTCCTAACATTGTGAAAATAGATAGTTTTTTTAAAATAAAAAGCATTACTGTCACCTACATTACAGCGCCCATCTCCTTATGTAGGAGACAGGGCACTTATAATGTGGTGACAGAGCCTCTTTAAGGCCAAAACAAGGCTGCGTCCTTAAGGGGTTAAATTATCCTGAAAGTTGTTTCCTTGAGGCACGATTCACACTAAGCAATATTTCTTGACAAAAAAAATAAGATTTTTTCCCGTAATCAGGCGGGGTGTGCCTTTATTTAATGGCCAAATCACCACTGAAACCCACACTTTCCCACCTCTCTGCATTTCAGCAGCCATAACTTTTTTATTTTTTCATTGACGTGGCTGTATGAGGCTTTGTTTTATGTGGGAGAAATGATATCTTTTTTTTCACAGTTTGGAGGTAGAAAATATTTTTACGGCGTGAATATAGGAAAAAGCAATTTGCGGCATAGTTTTTCTTATACTGTTCACGTTCCACGCTAAATAACCGGTTCGATTAATTCTTCAGGTTATTATGGTCGTTTAGAGACCTAATATTTTTTTAACCCAATTAAGGGATAACTTTATCTATAACTTTATTTTTTACTTGTAATATATTAGCATATTCCTGTATGCCAATACATCATACTGTGTCACCATGAGTTAGGGCAGTACATAGTGAACAGACAGCCCTGGGGTCCTTTCTAGGTCCCCAGGGATGACTGCAGATGGATTCCATGCTCTTTGTTCGCGTCACTAGAAACCCGGTGACGAGATCAAAGAGAAGTTTCCCTTTGATCTTGCTGCAGTCCCGGACCGCGGCGATCATAGGGTTAAACAGCTGGGGTCTGAATGTTTTCCGACCCCAGCTGTATTCACCAGGCTTTTCTAAGATCAGGAACGGTTAGTTACAGCTCCTGCTTAGAGGAGCAGCATCAGCCTCTTCTACAGCAACGCAAAAAAAAAAAAAAAAAAGGACGTCGCTGTAGAATAAGCACATGCACCGCCTGCCGTCAAAAGACGATGGGCGGTCGTTAAGGGGTTAACTGAAACGCATTTTACCAATTAGATCTTGGAGAGGTCCACTTACTTTTTCTCTTTCAATAAAATAAATTACAGTACAAATGTTTGTTTGTTGTTAGATTGTGTTTGTCTATAATTGTGACTAAGATAACAATCAGGCTAAATTTTATTACTAATCAATGAAAAAATCCAGGTAATTCCAAAGGGTTCACTTTTTCTTGCAACCGTATACATGCCATAGACAGATCGTCATCAGATCCCACCGATTTAGGCGGAATTAATTAACAGTCTAATGTGTATGGAGGCTGCACAACTGCCCTCGAGGTTTCCTGCTATGAATTGGGTATGTTAGATTTTTAAAACTGCCAATACTTCGTTCCACCAGGTGCTGTAAAAGTGCTACAAGAGCTATCTAGCCACCACTTATCCCCTTTTCTCCATGGCCATAAACATGCATATCTAAGGCTCCATGCACACGACCGTAAAAAAAACTAACTGCAGACCGCAATACGGTCCGCAATTACGGACCCGCCTAGTTCTATTGGCCGCGGACACCTTACCGTAGCGCTATGGAAAGGTGTCCGTGCCGTAGAACCGTGCCAGGAAATATGGAGTATGTCGCACTTTTCGGATTTTGCGGGTCGTGCTCCCATACCATTTATGGGAGCACGGCACGAAAATGCGACCTGCAGGTGTCCGCCGCATTACGGGCACGGCCATATTGGGTTTACTGAGGTGACAGGGAATATTACTGTTCTGACAGCTACCTTAAGTGCATAGACAGGTGTAGGGTACTTTACATGTACCGGGAGTGGGGAGGTAGACTGCCATACCATCACTGCACCGCAAAATCTACAGCAGAAAACACATGTAAAAGGTTTCTAGAATTGCTTTTTTAGAAAGGAAAAAAAAAACAACATGCTCTTAAAACAGATTGATTTTCTCCACAGTGATATGTATTTTACTTTTATACGGTCACTACAATGTTACATGCTGCTGTGGTGAATAAACATACTCTAAGCATCTTTATAACAAGAACGCAATTGTGGTGCATGTGCAAAATCTAATGTATGAAGCAATCCTAAAAACGAACATACACAACTCAAACATCGCAAATACTGAACATATTTTATGGGTTTAATAATTCTCATAAGAGTGCACATATAATGTGTAAGCAAAGTCCTAGAAAGCAGATTAAGGCCGGATTCACATGAGCGTTGTGCATCTCCGATATGAAAAACTGTAGTTTTTCACGTGTGAGGAGCATCCGTGCTCTGCGGGACGCATTATCACGCAAGAGTCTATGGAGGGATTTGTGAAAAAATAGGACATGTCCTATTTTCTCACGGACCGTTCAAACGGTCCGTTGAAGCATCGGATTTGTAAACGGCCCCATTGAATTACATAGGTCCACGTGACGGTCGTTGTTTTAACGGCTGTCACATGGACATATTACACGTTCGTGTGAATTGGGCTTTAAAGAGACTCTGTCACCACATTATAAGAGCCCTATCTCCTACATAAGGAGATCGGTGCTATAATGTAGATGACAGCAGTGCTTTTTATTTGGAAAAACTATCTATTTTTACCACTTTATGAGTGATTTTTAGCTTTATGCTAATGAGTTTCCAAATGCCCAAGTGGGCGTGTTTTTACTTTAGACCAAGTGGGCGTTGTACAGAGGCGTGTATGACGCTGACCAATCAGCATCATACTTTCTCTCCATTCATTTACACAGCAGCATCATGTTATTACTAGAACACGATGTGCACACGCACACACACACACACGCGCGCGCACACGCAGATTTTTTCTGCCTGCAAATTCCTCCATGTGACCTAGGCCTTCCATCTCTCAAGCTGAAGAGATTTTAAAAATATCCATTGTATAAATAATATAAAACCATTTTATTGTGTTGGCATCCAGTACACACGTGACATGATGTAATGCTTACAGAGTTCAGTTATTGCTGGGGTGCTACTTCTACGCATTACATTCAGTAAACTTTAGTAAAACTAACTTCAACAGGAACAAGTGTTAATGTACTAAAAACTATGCACTTACCATTCATTAGACTGTAGTGTTGGGGACTCATTCTGGGCTATGTGATATAAGGCACTCATTGCGTTCATATTAAATAGCGGAGGTTTCCTTTCAGCTGTACATTCAAAAAAAGTGAAGAAAAAAAAAAAGTGAGACACATGAGCAAAAAGAAGAGCGAAGACCATGCAGAAACAGTAAGGTGTTGCATGTGCAAAGAAGAGCCGTTTAGTGTCGTCATCCAGTCTAATCCAATTATTTTAATCTCCTAGGTCACTTTAGGGAAGTAAGCTTTCCCCTGGACCCACGTATCACCGCATGTAGCAACTTACTATTTTGTATTATCCTTGTAAATCAGGAGTACATGAAGTAACCCCTGTTGGATTTACACAACATTACAACAAGTGATTGTTCCTTTTGAACAAGCCCTTTTCAATAAGCCAGTCAGATAGCCGTTAGTTGTTCACATAGCTGGGATCCCCCTGGATCAGCTGCAATTGCAGGGTATACTTTGTGGCCAGTGAACACTTTGACTGCAGCGCTGACCAGGCAGCCGTGTAACAGAATGAGAACCACCCTCCCTGCTCTGACATAACTCCACATGTCCTCATAGGCTCTGCAATGGTGTCCAGCCCTTTACATAGTACACATTATGCAGAAGTATAGAAAATCATATAGAACACTTTAAAAAGGCTTTACAAAAGGTCATTGTTATAAATACCTAATTCAATGCAAGTGATACCGAGAGACCAAATATCAACCTTGCCTTCATACTGCCCCTCGTCCATTGCTAAAATAACTTCTGGGGCCATCCTGCAAATATAAAACGCCAATATGACATGGAACATAAACAATATTTATTGTAATATCTTTATTCTACAGCATTCAATTGTTTTTCATCTTATGGCTATTCTACTTTCCAAAGAAACATAGCAAACAGAGAATATATATGGCAGTACACCGGAAAACGTTACTCCAGTCCGATAACGAGCAGTTGGGAACGATTAGACAATTGTCTGCTTACACACAGCCATTAGTGGCCATCATAGCAAAAATCACTTGTGTAAATCCAGTCTTTATTCCCATCTTCATAACGCTAGGATATGCCATCACTTTGATTGGTTGGGGGTTTGACCTCTGAGACTTCGCTGATTTAGCACTAGTGTGTCCCCTTCTAAGTTTTCCCTGCACAGCATTGCTCCCGGCTACTGCAGACAGCCCCAGTCACTGGAATGGGGCCGTGCTGCAGCCCTCTGAACAGTGGGTGGCAGATACTGTGCAGGCCAACATCAGTGAAGGGGCCACAGCGCTGCAGCCTCTTCATCCTCCAACAATCATAAAGTAATGGCATATCCTAGCGATAGGTCATCACTTTATAAGATGGGATCTCCCCCACTAGGGGAATCCTTCAAAGCGGTCTGCAAATCTCAAATTAGTTTGGAACTACTTCTAAATGAAAAGTTTTAACCCCTTAATGACCAGCCTATTTTAAACCTTAATGACCAAGCCATTTTTTAAGTTTTTCAATCGTCGCATTCCAAGAGCTATAACTTTTTTATTTTTGCGTCGACATAGCTGTATAAGGGCTTGTTGTTTGCGGGACGAGTTGTATTTTTTAATCGCACCATTTTGAGGTACATATTATTTATTGATTAACTTTTATTAACTTTTTTTGGGGGGGGGGGGGGGAATAGAAAAAAACCTGAAATTTCGCCACTCTTTTTCGCGTCTTAAATCTACGCCGTTTACCGTGTGATATAAACACAATAAATTTATTCAGCGGGTTGTTGTTACGATTGCAACGATACCAAATTTATATAGTTTTTGTATGTTTTACACAGCAAAAACGCTTTTTTTTCAAAATGATTTGTTTTTGTGTCTCCATATTTGAAGACCCATAACGGTTTTATTTTTCGCCGATGCGGTTGTATGAGGGCTTTTTTTTGCGGGAAGACTTGTAGTTTTTATTGGTACCATTTTGGAGTAGATGCGACTTTTTGATCACTTTTTATCACATTTTTTTTAAGTCAGGATTCACAGAAAACAGCAATTTTTCCATAGTTTTTGATTACATTTTTTACAGCGTTCACCGCGCAGGTTAAATAATGTAATAGATTTATAGTCGGGGTCGTTACGGACGCGGCGATACCAAATATGTGTAACTTTTTTACTTTATTTTGTTTTTTTAATAGTAAAGCATTTTGTAAGGGGAAAAGCTGGGTTTTTCATTTTTTCTCACATTTTTTTTAAAATTAACTTTATTAAACTTCTTTTTCACTTTTTTACTAGTCCCACTAGGGGGCAATAATATGCGATTCTCCGATCGCTTTTATAATACACTGCAATACTTTTGTATTGCAGTGTATTACTGCCTGTCCGTTTAAAAAGGACAGGCATCTGCTAGGTCATGCCTCCGGCATGATCTAGCAGGCGTTCGCTCCAGGCAGACCTGGGGGCCTTTATTAGGCCCCCGGCTGCCATTAGAGACAGACACTCGGCGATCTTATCGCCGGGTGTCAGTGGTATGAGCGGGAGCTACCTCCCTCTCTCCAAAACCACTCAGATGCGGTGCACGCTATTGAGCACCGCATCGGAGGGGTTAAACGGGTGAGATCGATACTAATATCGATCTCACACGGCAGAGCAGGGACGCTCCCAGCCCTCAGCTGCCTCTGGCAGCTGAGAGCAGGTAGATTTGACGCTCCCTGCTCTGTTTACTTTATCCTGATGCAGTGCCGCCGTGAAAAGGCGTATTGGCGGTCACTAACAGGTTAAACCAGATTATAACAAACAAAGAAGTTCTATTTAGTCACTTTGAGACTCATTTATGATAAAAGAAGCAGCAGTGTTTATTTGTATGTAAAAGCGTGAACTCCCAGGACCTAAAAATCAAAATTCCCATGGTTTCAAAGTCTGGGACAGGCATCAATTTCCAGATGCCAGAGTCCCCATGATGATAGCCATGTTGCTCCCATAAGAGACAGCCTATGTGCCCCTCAGAGTGACTGGCAACAACAAAGAACATGAATACTTTAGGACATACGAACAATGATATATTTTACCAATATGGGGTTCCCACGAAGGAGTTGGCAGGTGACGCTATAGCTGCAGAACCAAAGTCCGCTAATTTTACCTGACCGGGCTCAGTAAGCAGGATATTTCCAGCTTTAATATCCCTAAAAAAGACAAAAACAAAACAAAACGATGTCTTAATTTCTGAATGTCAGAAGAAGATATACTACGCAGATATGGTGCTGTATTTTTAAGAGATTAAAAGTATACATTATGAAAAATAGAAAAACCCTGCAAACAATCACTATATGAAAATAAATTAAAAAAAATAATTTCTCAGTTGTAAATCTTCATACTTTTCATTCTGTAACCGATATATTATTCAAGCGTTGTAATTCATACAGTTTAACTTTTTTTGTAAAATAAAACCTATACAAAGTAAATATACGCCCAGTATTTATTTATTAATAGAACGAGCTGTCCTATTATGATCTAGCATATGCCCCAAACACTGAAATATGTTTCCACTAGAGGGGGTTGTAGTCAAGTCTATTTCTAATACTGCTCAAACTTGACTATTTTCAGCAGTTCTGAGAAAATATTTTGTTGGTTGAATTTTTATAGCAGTCGCTGTGAAAAGTAAAAAGCCAAATAGTCGGGAGAAGTGTAAACCAAGACAATTCAATTATCATATGGAACTTTGGTAGAGAAGTATTGACTATTTATTATCCTTCATTTATACAGCGCTGACATCTTTCTCAGCACCGTATGAAGAATAGATTCCCAGGTATAGGACATACTAGTGAAGAAAACAAATGCCTTCTGTTTGAATGATGCCTTGGAGCGAGCAGGATACAGAAGACACATGGAGCCACTCATCAGCTTTTCTGGAGTATTTCTGTTCTTACACACTATGCATAGCCAAAGAAAAATCAAAAGGTTTTTCTTAAAAAGGTGGATCCTGTAGAATACAGTCATTTATTTTCTTCAGTCAAGGTGTGGAGTTTATTAGGCTCTGTTCACATCTGCGTCGGAGGCTCAATTAGGGGGTCGCAGATCCGGCAGGGTTTACCGGAGACAATAGCGCAGCATGCTGCGCTATTGTGTCCGATAAAATCACTGACACCCCGACGAAACCGATCAAAGTCAATGGGTCCTGCTGGCAACTGGCGGTGTCCGTTGTGCAACGGAACTGTTGGTTCCGTTATTCCCTTGTTGTGCTCATCTGATGGAGCAGAACAACGGAACAGCAAAATACAGGTGTGAACATAGACTTAGCTGTACGCACGAGTCTCCATGTTTTGGAACAAATGGCCACAACAACATTGGTGAAATGTTGAGATTTCCGTGCAGTAAATATTTTGTTATCCATTTCAACAAAACACAACTTTGATAATATGTACAATGAGCATCAGAAAAAATATCCATGAGTCCTATGGGCAAAGCTCTGTTTACAATAGTGTCACTGATTCATAATGAAGCCATGACAGGTATGACAGATCCATTTTCTATGGAATCCTGACAGATCCCATTGAATCCGTCAATGGGGTCCATTAGGTTCTGGTATTTTTGACGGCAAGAACAGCACATCAAACTATATACTTGGAAAGCAATTAACGCCACTGAACAGAGCCTTAAAAAGATTGGTCTACGAAAAACACCTATCCACAGGAAATGGGATAAATGTATGATTGCTGGGGGTTCCACATCTTGAATAAAGGGGTGGTCACACATGTGCGAACATTGAATGTCTATGAACTGGTGGAGATAGCCAACTACAGAGCTTAGCTATCTCTAGCAGCCCCAAATACGCTGGGCACAGGATCCCCGCTCTCGTGATTGATGGGGGTCCTAGTGGGGGGACCCCCAGGGATCATACATTTATCTATCCTGTGGCTAGGGGATACATTTTTTTCGTTGTCCAGCCCATTAGCGTATACGCTGCAGGTATGATCAGTTTAGTTTTCGTCCAGATAGGATATTTGTAGGGAACTAGCATGGGTAGGTACAAAATGACAAAGCATACATAAATAGTGATTAGTGCTGAAGACCGGAAACTACAATTACAGGAAAAAATGCTTAACATTTAGTGAACACATAGGTTACCTAGAGACTATTAGAAATATTACTTGCCTATGAATCATATTGCGTGAATGCAGGTAGTCCAGCCCCTGCAAGGCACCATGAGTAATGGCCGCTATCTCTACTTCCTGAAGTGGCTTCTTGTGAACTATAGAAAAAGAGAATTTCTTTAGATGGGTGGACATAACCTTTCTCACCACCTAGATCATTCTTCTGGCCTCTGTCGCAGATTCTAGCATTTTGCATGACAAAATAGTGCAACATGAAGAGCTATTTTATCAGACAAAATGGAAACCATGACAAAAACCCGACGTAACTCAAGAAAGTCAATGGGTTGCGTCGTGTGCCGTTGGTGTCTATCATGCGATGTCTCTGGCATTTCAGTTTTTGATTAGTGCAGATGTGAACAGAGCCTTAAAAAAACAAAACAAAAAAACACACAGCTAGATTAATTTTCCACAGAGAGATGCAACTTAAGTTTTTTTGTTGGGGTAAAAACTGCTAAAACGTAAGCATTTCTGCAACACTGCATAAAATGAAAGTGTTTTCCGCCACCCAGATCACATTTTCTAATTGAGTGTTAAAACTCTATATAGAATAATAATATTACCCGATGCCCTCCAGTTGCCCCCCCTATGCCATGGATCAGACGTTTTAGGGTTCCCTCTATGTGGTCTCAAAATAGCTTCTCAGACTGAGTCTAAGACACTCCCTCTGTTCATGGATTGGACAGAACTGCTCACGTGAGCAGCTCTAGCCAATCCGAGGACAGTGGAGGCGTCTCAGACTTGTAGTCTAAGGCCGAATTCAGACGAACGTAGAGTACGTCTCTGTGACGGCCGTTAAAACAACGGCCATCACACGGACACATGTATTTCAATAGCGCCGTTCACACGGCCATTGTTTCAACGGACCGTGTGAAGGGTCCGTTGAAAAATAGAACATATCCCATTTTGTTCCGTTTTTACGGATCCCTCCAAGTCTATGGGGATCCATGTAAACGGAACCCACACGTGGGCACCTCGGACGTGGAAAACGTCACATTTTTCACGTCCAAATTTCCCAACATTCGTGTGAATCTGCCCTAAGAAGCACCCCGGAAATTTTGGGACAGCACAGAGGGGACCGTAAACCAGTGGTTTAATGGCAGAGGGACACAGCTGGAGGGCATATGATATTACTCCATATACACCATATTCAAAATGTTGGCCTGGACGGTCGCTTTAAGTGCATTTAAAAACAGGGAAATGTTTGCACAGGGAGATGCTATGCAGACAACAATAATATTTTGTGCTGCATAAACCGTTGGATCAGCCAATGAATGAGTGTTTGCTTGTTCATCGGCTGATTGTTGCCCTTTTTACACAGAGCAATGATTGGGAATGAGCGTTCCAGAACAAACATCTGCCCATTGATTTCAATGGGAAATACAGCGTTGTGTTCCGACGGGGCATTTTTTTTACGCCTCATTTTCGAAAAACGGCACGTAAAAATACGCCCGCAAAAAAGAAGTGCATGTCACTTCTTGGGACGTTTTTAGAGCCGTTTGTTATAGACTATAGAAAAGTAGCTGCAGAAATGGCTGTTAAAAACACATGAAAAACGCGAGTTGCTTAAAAAATTTCTGAAAATCAGGAGTGGTTTTCCCTTGAAAACCGCTGCGTATTTTCAGACGTTTTTGAGTGTGTGTGTGCACATACCCTTACTGATTTGCTAGGTATTTTTCGGTACATTTTTGCACTGTATGCACATTGAACGGTGTGTACCTTCATGGTGTATTATACCGTAATGCTGTTATGTCTAATGCAAGCTTTGTGTTCAATAAAACGAGTTTTAAAAAAGAAAAAAATGCATATTCTCCCCTAGATGAATGCTCAGTCATGAGGGATATTTGAACGTTCAAATCTTCAGCACTTCGGATAGAGGATATGCATAAAAAACACAACAACTTAAATTCATTTGTCTCTTTATGGAAATAGTTAAAGTTGTATAAGCAGCTGTGGTAGTTGTAATATACACCTATAATTTGTAAGCTACATGTTACAATGGTGAAATTAGATGCTTGGAAAGTCCAGGGTAGTCATATAGTTTGCCATCTTACGTTGCAGATTAAATGTTACGGTTAAATCCCAAAAGTATTTTTAGTAGCTCAATAAGAGAAACATGAGTAAGCAAAATTATCTGTCAAAATAAAAGACTAACTCTTGTTACAATGTATATTGCTCCTACCTTTTTGTGACTACAGGTTTATATATATTATGGCATTACTGCATAGGTTTCAGTTACACATATATTATGATTTGCAATGTGAAGATGAAAAACAAGGATGTGTCAACCTGCACAATTAGATTTTACATTCAACATATGTTTTTAGAGGATAGCATGTTTTATTTCTCTTACCCTCTAGCAAATCTGATGCAGATCCCAGGCAGTATTCCATTACTAGCTGGAAAAAATTAAGAAAAATGTAAGAAATTAATATATGTGCAGGTATAAAATGAGGCAAGGTTGTATTATTTGTGCATTTTCAAGTTACGCGGCCCGTGGGCTCCAGGTGATCAATATAGCAACACTAATATTTAGACATTTAGACTAATGTTTAGACAGTGAATAGACATTCCACGGGATGTCTATTCACAATCTCTGCACTTCGTTACTCTGTCTGTGGCAGTTACAGCAGAGGAAGCGTAATCTCGTTGTAACCTGTCATTTACCGCGTAATCTCGCGAGATTACGCTTCCTCTGCTGCAACTATTACAGACGGAGTAACGAAGTGCAGGGATTGTGAATAGACATCCCGTGGAATGTCTATTCACTGTCTAAACACTTCAGTATTGTTAATGTGTTAGTATAAGACAGCACATAAGGATCTAAAAAGATCCCTATGTGCTGAGTAAATGAATGGAGAGGAGTGCAGGACACCGATTGGTCAGCGTCATACACTCCTCTGTACAACGCCCACTTGGTCTAAAGTAAAAACACGCCCACTTGGGCATTAAGCAACTCATTAGCATAAATCTAAAATTGCTAATAAAGTGGTGAAAATAGATCGTTTTTTTAAAAATAAAAAGCATTACTGTCACCTACATTACAGCGCCCATCTCCTTATGTAGGAGACAGGGCACTTATAATGTGGTGACAGACTCTTTAAGCAGCTAGCAGCAAGTTTCATCTGTAAGAAAAAAAAATAGAAATGACATTAAGTAAATTATTTCTGCAGAAGATAGTGAGTAGGCCCCCCATTACTTACCCATGCTGTATGATCTTTTAAGTAGCACCCCTTGTACTCTATTGTGTTCGGGTGTTTCAGCTGCTGTAGAAACCTGACCTCCTTCAGTATGTCCTGCCATTTCTGTGAGCGAGAAAAAGAAATGTCAAGTTACCGGAGTCACTAGCCCCACACATGCCACTTCATGTGAAAAACTAAGTGACCGGCTCCTACCTCGTTCATTTGCTTGCCACTGTAGGACATCTTCTTAACAGCCACCACTTCATTCGTTGTGGAATGTGTAGCCTAGACAAATTAAAGGTCAAAAGGTTTTAAAGATACATCGCCACTTCCATATAAACAGCAGTGTTTCGAACGGTTCCGCTTCTAGAATAGGTATTTAGCACATTCATTAATGAGTCTATTTATCTAATTACGTATTTTCATATAATAAAAGGTACATAATAGAATATCATTACTGTTTGATGTATCAAAATATGCAAACACGACATTGATATGAACAGATCAGGCTCCTCTCACACTACAGTGAATAGGCTTCCATTTGACGTATAAAAAAAGATCCCGACGCACATGTTGAACATAGGCTGTGATAGAGCTGAATCCTGTGTGTCAGCCGAGAACCATTTACATGCATCGGCACCCCACAATAGTGTCGCACAGTGAGGGGGGTGTGATGGGATGACCGCAGCACCTAAGTTGTTGAACTGCCAGGATCAGCGTGATCGCCGATCCCAGCCATTGAAGCAAGGTGTCAGCTGTAATACACAGTTGGCAACTGCAGAGTATAAACCCCCTCTCGCTATGATGTACCGTGAAGGGGTTATATGGTTTAATATACCAATTCTTCAACTTTCAGGAACGTCAATCACATTTAAAAAAACAAAAACTATAATGGACGAGGACCACACCACTTTATTCGAAAATCTATGAATTGCTAATTATGGAAAGTCTTCTTACAAAGTAAACCGCTCCAAAGCTGCCATGTCCGATCTCATGCAGATCAATAAATATGGTCTCTGGATCATCTTTGCAAAAGAGGTCCGCTATGTCCGGATCCTTCAGCAGCCCCTTCTTCATCTTGGATGGGATCGTAATGTCACTCATCCTTTCAGTCCGACTTGAATCATGCTACATGGAATGTACATCTGGCTTGATGGCTGGTACCTAAAAATGAAAAAATGTCAGTGTAAGTAGCAAATACTTTTTTTTTTTTTAAAGTAATTATATACATACACACACTTATTTATCTATCCCATGTTTACTCTTTCTATAAATGGTATCAAAACCAAACTAGCCTTGTGTCTTAGGGGGAATTCACACAATTTTTTGACGAGTTTGACACGGAAACCGTGTCGGAAAACGCGCCAAAAAAAACTTCCGAAAATGCCTCCCATCGATTTCAATGGGAGGCGGAGTTGTTTTTTCCCGCGAGCGGAAAAAAACAGTCTTGCGGGAAAAAGAAGGGACATGCCCTATCTTCGGGCGTTTACGCCTCAGACCTCCCAATAGGAGGCAGAGAAAGCGTATTTCGTGTTTTGTTTTTTTTGCCCGCGGCGCTCAATGGCTGCGGGTAAATAACACCACGAACATCGGCGTGAAGGCCGAGCAAAATCTGCCTCAAAATTGCAAACCAAAGTCCAAATGCCTGCAAAAACACTGTGAACGCAGCCTTATGATTCATCACTTAAAGTTAAAATAATGTTTACCAATAAAGGTATCGCTATCAACAAAACAAAATTACAGAGTTGATGGTTCCGTTCCATTACACGTCATGGTAGTTTAGGGTCTCGGAGACAATAAGGAGAAGAGGTATATAACACTTAGTGGTGCTACCTGATATAGGACTTCGATCGGATTGATTCAACCCCTTCCCGACATTTGTCGTAAGTATACGACATGGAAAGCCAGTGCTTCCCGCAAAATGTCGTATACTTACGCCAAATGTTTGGCACCGGCTCAGAAGCTGAGCCGGTGCCATCATCGCTGGATCTCAGCTGTACACCGTGTTCCAAATTATTATGCACATTGGATTTAAGTGTCATAAACATTTAATTATTAGTTTTTCAATTAAACTCATGGATGGTATTGTGTCTTAGGACTCTTTGGATCATTGTAATCAATCTCAGACACCTGTGATAATTAGTTTGCCAGGTGTGTCCAATCAAAGGAAAACTACTTAAGAGGGACGTTCCACATTATTAAGAAGGCCACAGGTTTCAAGCAATATGGGAAAGAAAAAGGATCTCTCTGCTGCAGAAAAGCGTGAAATAGTGCAATACCTTGGACAAGGTATGAAAACATTGGATATTTCAAGAACACTTAAGCATGATCATCGTACTGTGAAAAGATTTGTGGCTGATTCAGAACACAGACTGGTTCGTTCAGATAAAGGCATAATGAGGAAGGTTTCTGCCAGACAAATCAATAGGATTAGGAGAGCAGCTGCTAAAATGCCATTGCAAAGCAGCAAACAGGTATTTGAAGCCGCTGGTGCCTCTGGAGTCCCGCGAACCTCATGGTGTAGGATCCTCCAGAGGTTTGCAAGTGTGCATAAAGCTATTATTCGGCCACCCCTAAACAATGCTCACAAGCAGAAACGGTTGCAGTGGGCTCAGAAATACATGAAGACTAATTTTAAAACCGTGTTGTTTACTGATGAGTGCCGTGCAACCCTGGATGGTCCAGATGGATGGAGTAGTGGATTGTTGGTGAATGGCCACCATGTCCCAACAAGGCTGCGACGTCCGCAAGGAGGTGGCGGAGTCATGTTTTGGGCTGGAATCATGGGGCGAGAGCTGGTAGGCCCCTTTAGGGTCCCTGAAGGTGTGAAAATGACCTCTGCAAAGTACGTAGAGTTTATGACTGACCACTTTCTTCCGTGGTACAAAAAGAAGAACCGTGCCTTCCGTAGCAAAATTATCTTCATGCATGACAATGCACCATCTCATGCTGCAAAGAATACCTCTGTCTCATTGGCTGCTATGGGCATAAAAGGAGAGAAACTCATGGTGTGGCCCCCATGTTCCCCCGACCTCAACCCTATTGAGAACCTTTGGAGCATCCTCAAGCAAAATATCTATGAGGGTGGGAGGCAGTTCACATCAAAACAGAAGCTCTGGGAGGCTATTCTGACATCCTACAAAGATATTCAAGCAGAAACTGTCCAAATACTCACAAATTCAATGGATGCAAGAATTGTGAAGATGATATCGAAGAAGGGGTCCTATGTTAACATGTAACTTGGCCTGCTAAGTTTTTTTTTGATTGAAAGAGCTTTTGATTTCTGTAAATATGACCTCCTGATGCTGCAAATTCAACACATTACAATTTTACTTCTCTTTACAACCTTTAAAATGTTTTGATCTCTGTTGTGCATAATAATTTGAAACAGTGCATTTTGAGTTTTTTTACTTCTAAAAAAAAAAATCTGTTATCATTAGGAGATTTGTTCAATAAAATTTGCATTATACTCCAATGGTTGATGGCTTGAAGATTATACTGACTGTCATTTGCATTGACTATTTAGGAAAATCAGCGAAAAATAACATTTGCATAATAATTTGGAATGCGGTGTATCTTACAGCTGACATCCGGCTGTAATGGCGGGGACCGAAATTAGCTTAGATCCCCCCCATCAACCCCTTCAATGCAGCGTTCAAACGTGATCGCTACATTTAAGCTGTGTGCAGCTCATCGGAACCCCAGCAATGAAATTGCCGCGGTTCCGGTGGCTGCAATGGCAACCGGAGGCCTAATACTGGCCTCCCGGTCTGCCTAGCACGGAAGCCGGTCTAAATCTGCCCGGCGGCGGAGCCTGATCGTCTTCCGTAGCCGCCGGCAAGATGGCGCCGACTCAGGAGCTGATCGACCCGGCGTCATCAGCGGTGGAAGTCAGCTGTATGTTACAGCTGACATCCACCTGTAACGGCAGGAAGCGGAGCTAGCTCCGATCCCTGCCATTAAACCCTACGATGCAGCAATCGAAAGCAATTGCTGCATCATAGCGGTTACTAGCAGATCGCCAGCCCTGACAGGCAATCAGGACTGGGGACTGCTGCTAAGGCAACAGGAGACACAATGGCCTCCTGCTCTGCCATTACGGAAGCCGATTTAGGCCCCGCCGGGAAGCGTAGCCTAATCGGCTTGCTGTCAGTTAATAACGGACAGATCTAATACATTGCACTACGTAGGTAGTGCAATGTATTAGAAAAAAATAAATCTGACAGTTGGACCGTCAAGTGTAAAAAAAAAAACAATTAAAGCAAACTATAAAAGTTTCAAGTAATAGAATAAAACACAATCGCCCTTTTTCTCTTATCAAGTCCTCTATTATTGAAAAATAATAATAAACCATATATATTTGGTATCGCCGCGACCGTAACGACCTGAGGTATCAAAATATTATATTATTTATTGCACGCGGTGAGCAGCGTAAAAAAAAAAAAACGTAAAAAACTTTACCAGAGTTTCTGGTCACTTTGCCCTACATATATTGGAATAAAAAGTGATCAAAAAGTCGCATGTATCCAAAAATGGTACCTATAAAAACTATAGCTCGTCTCACAAAAAATAAGCCCTCAAACAGCTCCGTCGACAAAAAAGTTAAAAAGTTAAGATTCTCACAACTTGGCGACAGAAAAATACATTCTTTTTACAAATGTAATTTTATTGTGCAAAAAGTTGTAAAACATAAAAAAGTTCTATAAATTAGGTATCGCCGGAATAGTACTGACCCGCAGAATAAAAGGTAATATGCAATTTATGACGAGTGGTGAACGCTGTATAAAAAAAAAAAAAAAAAAACTAAAAAAAATCTATGCCAGAATTGCTGTTTTTTGGTCGCCTTGCCTCCCAAAAAACAGGATAAAAAGGTGATCAGAAAGTCGCATGTACCCCAAAATGGTACCAATAATAACTACAGCTCGTCCCGCAAAAAAAAGCCCTCATACCACTACGTCTATGAAAAAATTCAATTAGTTAAGGCTCTAAGTCAGGAAATAAAAAATATGCAGTTGTGCAGCCTGAGGGGAACATTTCTTCTTTTTCAAGAGGTGATTTATCAAGGACCTAAAATTAGGGAACCAGGAAGGGGAGAGCCCAAACATATCTGCTAGAAGCGAGGGTGCCCGTATTATACCAGGACAACACTTTCCCAGCAAAATTCCCCAAACTGCAAAGGTGCGGAGTGTGGACCAAAAGGGGCATAAGACAGAATGCCATATATCAGTGCAACACCGGCCTGTGCAGAAAGGATTGCTTCACAGCGTAACACACATATATGGATCATTTTATTGTTTACCCTATTATTATATCACCTGACTATGCCCCTGATATACTCTGCCCGGCTTACATGTACTCCCACATTATAAACGGAAACACCAGCAATACTAAAAACAAATCTACTACCAAGCAAAATCCACGCTCCAAAAGCCAAATGGCGCTCCCTCCACTCTGAACCCTACAGCGTGCCCAAACAGCAGTTTCCTTCCACATGTATGGCATAGTCATACCCGGGAGAACCCTTTTAACCATTTTTGGGGTGTGTGTCTCCAGTGGCATAAGCTGGGCATGACATATTTGCAACTGAAATGGCATATCTAGGGAAAAATATACATTTTTAAATTGCCACATCCGCAGCGCATTCATTTATGGAAAAGACCTGTGGGGTGAAAATGCTCACTACACCCCTTAATAAATGACTTGGTGTGTAGTTTCCAAATGGGGTCACTTCTCAGGGTTTTTTTTTTTAATTATTTGACATCTGAGCCTCTGCAATTGTGATCCAATACTTTGTAAATCGCCAAATTAGGGCTCAATTTTACATGGTACTCTTTCACTCCTGAGCCTGGTCGAATGTCCAGGCAAAAGATTAGAGCCATATGTAGGGTGTTTCTAAAACCGGGATACACCACATAATAATTAGAGGGCTGTCTTGTTATGGTGGAACAAGCTGGGCACCACATATTGGCATATCTATGGAAAAAATCCCATTTTCACTCTGCAACATCGAGTGCACACTAATTTCTACAAAACACCTGCATGGTTAAAATGCTTACTACACCCCTAGGTAAATACATTGAGGGGTGCAGTTTCCAAAATGGGGTCACTTCTGGGGGACTTCCACTGTTTTGGGCTCACAGGCGCCAGAAACCAATGCAGCAACATCTGCACTCCAAATGGCGCTCCTTCCCTTCGGAGCCCTGCCGTGTGCCCAAACAGCAGTTTATGACCAGATATGGGGTATTGCCGTACTGGGGAGAAATTGCTTTACAAATGTTGGGTTCTTGTTTTCCTTTATTTGTTGATAAAATGAAAAATTTTGCGCTAAAGCTACGTCTTATTGAAGAAAAAGGATTGTTTTTATTTAATTTAATTCTAATAAATTCTATGAAACATCTGTGGGGTCAAAATACTTACTACACCCCAAGATGAATTCCTCAAGAGGTGTAGTTTCCTAAATGGAGTCACTTTTTGGGCAATTTCATTGTTTTGTCCCCTCAGGGGCTTTGCAAATGTGACATGGCCTCTGCAAACCATTCCTGCTAAACGTTATCTCTAAAAGCCAAATGGCGCTCTTTCCATTCTAAGCCCTGCCGTGTGTCCAAACAGCCGGTTATTACCACATGTGGGGTATTGTTTTACTTGGGAGAAATTGCTGTACAAATTTTGCGGTGCTTTTTCTCCTTCAGTCTTTATGTAAATGAGAAAAAATTAGCTAAACCTACATTTTCTTTGAAAAAATTTAGATTTTTATTTTCACGGCCTACTTCTAAGAATTTCTGTAAAAAACCTGTGCGGTCAAAATGCTCACTATACCCCTAGATAATTTCCTTGAGGTGTGTCGTTTCCCAAATGGGGTCACTTTTGGGGGATTTTCACTGTTTTGGCACTGCAAGAGCCCAAACCTGACACAGTGCCTAAAATATATTCTAATAAAAATAAGGCCCCAAAATCCTCTAGGTACTCCTTTGCTTCTGAGGCCAGTGCTTCAGTCCAGTAGCACGCTACGGCCACATGTGGGATATTTCCAAAAACTGCAGAACCTCGGCAATAAATATTGAGTTGCCTTTTTCTGGTAAAACATTCTGTTATAAAAAAAAAATTGTATTAAAAATTTATTTCTGCAAAAAAATATGAAATTTGTAAATTTCACCTCTACTTTGCTTTAATTCCTGTGAAACATCTAAAGGGTTAAGAAACTTTCTAAATGCTGTTTTGAATACTTTGAGGGGAAAAGTTTTTAAAATGGGATGACTTTTTGGGGGTTTCTAATATATAAGGCCCTCAAAGCCACTTCACATCTGAACTGGCCCCTGTAAAAATAGCCTTTTGAAATTTTCTTGAAAATGTGAGAAATTGCTGCTAAAGTTCAAAGCCTTGTAACGTCCTAGAAAAATAAAAGGATGTTAAAAAAAAACGATGCCAATCTAAAGTATGGTGTGGTGTTGTTTGGCATAGCAAGCAGGGTAGCCCGCTCTATGAATTATCAAGGCGTCACAAATAGGCTTCTACCTGGCTATACACGTTGTGCCTCATGACGTACACACTATCCCTCCATGTTTCACTCACTTGCACCCCATTATCCATTTATTTCTATCGAGGCACTTCATTTATTACTGCCCCCTATATTTCACTTATAGTATTACACTTGCACACACACTATTCATTTATTATTTCTTACTACACATCCCATGCACCACACACCACTCCCCTCAAGACTAGTGGGAGTGGCTATTATTATTTAAAGCACCTGCTCGCCCTTTCATCAGCATTTCTGGCCTGGCTGTGTCCATTTGTAAGTATGGCCTTTTTCGGTGTTTTTGTATATGGGGGATGTTAATTAGCAACTATTTTGTGTGTTATAACGGCCTGTCTTACAAGCAGATACATTTAAATTGAGAAAAATACAAATTTTTGCAATTTTTGCGCTAAATGTTGGGTTTTTTCACAATTAAATACTGAACATATCGAACAAATTTTTGCCAGTAACATAAAGCCCAATGTGTCACGAGAAAACAATCTCAGAATCGCTTGGATAGGTAAAAGCATTCCGAAGTTATTACCACATAAAGTGAAACATGTCAGATTTGAAAAATGAGACTGTCAGGAAGGTCAAAAGTGGTTAAAAACGTACAAGTCCTTGAGCTTTGGAGGGTGGGGGTTAAAGGAAAGGTGTCACGAAAAAAAAAATGTTATCAATTTGCATTTAGTGTTTTATTATAAAATCTTTTATTTATGTTACATAGTTACATAGTTAGTACAGCTGAAAAAAGACACATGTCCATCAAGTTCAACCAAGGGAAGGGAAAAGGGAAGGAAAAATTTCTACACATAGGAGCTAATATTTTTTTGTTCTAGGAAATTATCTAACCCTTTTTTAAAGCCATCTACTGTCCCTGCTGTGACCAGCTCCTGCGGTAGGCTATTCCATAAATTCACCGTTCTTACTGTAAAGAAGCCTTGTCGCCTCTGCAGCTTAAACCTTTTTTTCTCCAGACGGAGGGAGTGCCCCCTTGTTTTTTGAGCGGGTTTTACAAGGAACAGGATATCACCATATTTTTTGTATGTGCCATTAATATATTTATATAAGTTAATCATGTCCCCCCTTAGTCGTCTTTTTTCAAGGCTAAATAGGTTTAATTCTTTCAATCTTTCCTCATAACTTAAATTCTCCATGCCCCTTATTAGCTTCGTTGCTCTTCTTTGTATTTTTTCCAACTCCAGGGCATCCTTTCTATGAACTGGAGCCCAGAACTGAACTGCATATTCTAGATGAGGCCTCACTAATGCTTTGTAAAGTGGCATTATTACATCCCTGTCCCGCGAGTCCATGCCTCTTTTAATACACGACAATATCCTGCTGGCCTTTGAAGCAGCTGATTGACACTGCATGCTGTTATTGAGTTTATGATTTACAAGTACACCCAGATCCTTCTCGACAAGTGAATCCGCCAGTGTAGCGCCCCCTAGGACATATGATGCATGCAGGTTGTTGGTACCCAGATGCATAACTTTACATTTATCTACATTAAACTTCATTTGCCAAGTGGACGCCCAAACACTTAGTTTGTTTAAATCTGCCTGCAATTCATGAACATCTTCCATAGTCTGAACTATATTACATAGCTTGGTGTCATCTGCAAAAACAGAAATAGTGCTATTAATCCCTTCCTCTATATCATTAATAAATAAGTTGAATAACAGTGGTCCCAGCACTGAACCCTGGGGTACACCACTTATAACCGGTGACCATTCAGAGAAGGAATCATTGACCACAACTCTCTGGATACGGTCCTTGAGCCAATTCTCAATCCAATTACAAACTATATTTTCTAAACCTATAGTCCTTAATTTACCCATTAGGCGTCTATGGGGGACAGTGTCAAATGCCTTTGCAAAGTCCAAAAACACTAAATCCACAGCGGCCCCTCTGTCTAGACTTCTGCTCACCTCTTCATAAAAACAGATTAGGTTAGTTTGACAACTTCTGTCCTTAGTAAAACCGTGCTGGCTGTCACTTATAATGCTATTTATTGTCACATAATCCTGTATATAGTCCCTCAATAGCCCCTCAAACATTTTCCCCACGATGGATGTTAAGCTTACTGGTCTATAATTACCCGGGGAAGACCTAGAGCCCTTTTTGAAAATAGGCACCACATTTGCGCTGCGCCAGTCCCTTGGCACTATACCAGTCACTAGAGATTCTCTGAATATTATGAAAAGGGGGACAGAAATAACTGAACTAAGCTCTTTAAGAATTCTAGGGTGTAACCCATCTGGTCCCGGAGCCTTGTGCACATTTATTTTATTTCATTTAGCTTGGACCATCTCTACATTCATCCAATTCAGTATATCAACTGATATATTAACAGCACTGGCACCGGCTACATCAGCTGCTCTTTCTTCTGTTGTATATACAGAGCTAAAGAACCCATTTAGTAACTCTGCCTTCTCTTGATCCCCTGTGATCAACTCCCCATTACCATTATCTAGGGGTCCTACATGTTCAGACCTTGGCTTTTTTGCATTTATATGCTTGAAGAATTTTTTAGGATTTGTTTTACTATCCTTGGCCACCTGCCTTTCATTTTGTATTTTTGCTAATTTTATTACATTTTTACAGATTTTATTAAGCTCTTTATATTTTACAAAGGCTACAGCTGTACCCTCAGATCTGTATTTTTTAAATGCCCTTTTTTTGTCATGTATTGCCCCTTTCACAGAAGGTGTAAGCCATGTGGGGTTTAATTTGAGTCGTTTATACTTATTACCTGTAGGAATAAATTTTGCACTATAATAACTCAAAGTAGATTTGAAAATCTCCCATTTATCATTTGTTCCATTATTTAACATTAGTTCTTCCCAGTCTATATCCTGAATTGCAGCCCTCATCCTGGGGAAATTGGCTTTCTTAAAATTAAATGTTTTTGCCCTCCCAGCCTGCGTTTGTTTTTTACAGTATAAGTAAAATGTAACTATATTGTGATCACTGTTACCGAGGTTTTCACGAACATTGACATTCCCAACAAGATCTGCATTATTAGAAATGACCAGATCCAACAGAGCTTCACCTCTAGTCGGGTCTTCCACAAACTGGCCCATAAAATTTTCCTGCAACAGGTTGAGGAAATGTCTCCCCTTTGCAGTTGAAGCCGAACCATGACACCAATTAATATCCCGGAAATTAAAATCTCCCATTATCACTACAGTACCCGCCTGTGCAGCCCGCTCCATCTGTTTATATATCTGACCTTCCATCTCCTCAGTTATATTGGGGGGTCTATAGATTACACCAAAAGTAATTTTTTCAGTGTTTACCTCCCTTTCTAGTTCCACCCACAAGGTTTCAACCTCCTCACAGTCTTCACCCACTATTGTCTCTTTCACACTCGCCTTCATATCACTTCTCACATACAGACATACACCACCACCTTTCCTATTTGTCCTGTCTTTACGAAAAAGTGTAAAACCCTGTAGATTTACAGCCCAGTCATGTGAAGAGTCCAGCCATGTTTCAGCAACACCAACTATATCTATATTTTCTTCCAGTATCAAGGCCTCCAGCTCCCCCATTTTGCTTGCTAGACTTCTGGCATTTGTGAACATACACTTTAACTTGCCTGTCAGTTTTTCACTTTTATTATCAGAAATGTGATTTGACATTAATCGGTCCTTTTTATTTACACTGATGTTTTGTAACGAAAGGATCTCCTTATCTTGTTGTCTAGTCCTCTCCCCACATTCTGTTTCTCCCCCCACCAATATAGTCTGACCCCTCTCTAACCTGGCTACCCCTTTTTTTTCTACATTGACCTCCCTCCTCAGCCCTAGTTTAAATACTCCGCCACCCCAGCTAGAATTCTCTCCCCCAGCACAGCGGACCCCCTTCCATTTAGGTGCAAATCATCTGCAGAATACAGTTTGTACCCCAATGAAAAGTCAGCCCAGTGCTCTAGGAACCCAAATCCTTCTCCTCTACACCAAGACTTCAGCCATGCATTTAACTCCCTAAGCTCCCGCTGTCTTTCCTGTGATGCGCATGGCACAGGCAGTATTCCTGAGAATTCCTGTGTGTGTTTGTTTTGTTCTTTTTTCTAACTTTTACTTCACTATGGGGGCTGCCATTTTGTTTTTCATCTCTGTATGTGTCGATTAACGACACATACAGAGATGGAATACGGCAGCTACAGTGCATAGGAGTCAATGAACGGGAGCCGTTCCATTGACTTTGCTCTATGGCTCTGTCCTGCGCAGACGCAGGTCAGAGTCACACAGAGCAGAGCAGCTGTTTGCAGGGAGAGAGCAGGCGCCATCTTGAAGACCAGCTGCACTGCAGGTAAGATGTGTGTCTCTGCATGTCCCACTCTCTACCTCACAGACCCCCACTCTCGTGACCCCCGACGGGCCCCCCCCACCCAACGCCTCCCCCCCCCCCCGACGCCCCCCCCCTCCCTTGTGTCAAGGACACACGATGAAACTGTACTGGGAAAGCCCTGAATGGTAAATGTCTCTAGTTGTGCTGAGACTGTTTGGGGATGTGACTAATGAACCTCTCAGTCTCAGCACAACTAGAGAGATTTATCGTTCAGGGGTCTGGGAAAGCTGGGTGACCACCATTAGCCCTCCTACTGGAGTGTGAGAGGTTCATTAGTCACATCCCCAAACACTCCAGTAGGAGGGGTAATGGTGGTCACCCAGCTTTCCCAGACACAGATATAACCAGGAAAGGGCTGGATGGACGGGCTGAGGGTGCACAGGGTTTTTGGTGACCCCCTCTGTCATGTGATCGGACCTAGGTTACCGGTTCATCAGACGGGGTTCATGTGACTATAACTCTGTCCATAACAAGAGACAGTGCACTCACGACAAGCCCTGCCCTCATGCCGTAGTTGTGGTTCTGTCTGCGGTGATGGCGGTGGGTGGCTCTGACACCCGCCTCCCCCGTCGGGTCATCTCAGGACAGAAGGGGTGTCCGGATTGGAGACACAGCGCCGCACCTGTCCTCAGGTTTTGTCTGGTATTGCAGTTCACCTCCATTGAAGTGAATAGGACAGAGCTGTAATACCACACACGACCTGAGGACAGGTGCGGCGCCATGTTTTCCTGGACGACCCCTTTAAGACTTTTCCCGTGTGTGTGTGTGTGTGTGTGTGTGTGTGTGTGTGTGTGTGTGTGTGTGTGTGTGGCAGAGTGGAGTGTGCACGGGCGCCGCTGATACTTCATAGCCGCTTATCAGCGGTTTTGAAGAATCAGCGGTGAGCACCCCCCCCCACCCCACACACACACACACAAATCCCCCAAACACGCAAAATCAAGTGTAATCAAGCGTTTTTTGTGTGTTTTTTTGCACGTAAAATGTGCAAAAAAAAACATGTCAAATACACGGCGTGTGAACGGGTCAACTGAAAAGTCATTCACTTCACTTTCATCATTCTAAGGCTGGGTTCACACAACCTATTTTCAGGCGTAAACGAGGCGTATGATAGTCAGTTTTTCATGGCCATTTTGCATCAGTCTCCAAATTTTCATCCATTTCCAGTCCCTCTGTCCGTTTTTATTGGCAGTTTGTCATCAGTTTTTCATGACCGTTAAAAAAAAAACAAAAAACAAAAACAGATGGATTTCATTTTTTAGGATTTTTTTGTCCCAACCCCCTGATAACACCACAGTGCCCATGTAGACAGTGCCACTATGTTCCTGAAGATCGTGCCACAGTGCACACTGTAGATAGTGGCCACATAGTGCCAATGCCCACATATAAAGTGATAGTACCCACATATAAAGTTCCAGTGTCCACATGTAAAGTGCCCACTGTAGATAGTGCCATAGTATCCACATAGTACCACAGTGCCTACATACAAAGTGCCAGAGCCCACAGTGCCCATGTAGATAGTGCTACACCCCCATATAGTGCCACCGCCCTGTAGATCGCACCCCCCCCCCCTCTGTAGATAGCGCCACTGTAGCTCCCTGTGGGATCGGAATCCCTCTGGCCGGGGACTCCTCTCCTAGTGGGAGCCCCTGACATCTCTGTCCATAAATGGACAGTAATGTCAGGGGCTCCCTATAAGAGCGGAATCCCCTGCCATAGCATCGGCAGCGCTTTGGCTGGGGATTCCGCTCCAGGAGTAACCCCTGACGTCAGTGTACATATATGGACACCGACGACAGGAACTACTCCTGGAGCACAATCCCCGGCCAGAGCAGGCTACAGTGGCACTATCTATAGTGGGTGCTATCTACAGAGGGGTTGGTGCTATCCACAGGGGGGGTGTCAGAGGGATGATTAGCTGTGTATAAAGAACCCTAGAGGTTTAAAACGTGCAAGCGTGGTCCCGGGATTATGATTTTAATTGTTTTGTTTTTTAAAATGACTAAATAAAACCTATTTTTTTTTTTTTACAAGAGTGCTGGATACACCATTTTTTCTTCTCTCATTGCCTTGTATACCTGCTGTCGACTAAGGACTTATTTTGGGATATCTCCGAGAAGCTTTATCATTCGCACCGTGGTCTTGACTAAAACGCATGGACTAACGCAGTGGAAACGCAGTGAGCGAACGTTTGTTTTCTATTTTTTTCAAATGTAAAAGGGCTTCCCCGGGCTCAGCGCTCAAAGTAGCGCTGAATCCGGGGAGCCCTCGGCAGGATCAGGTTTAACCGGTCGTTACAAGGATTGATTCCTGAAAAAAGGCCGTTAAAAACTGATCCATTGAGTTCTATGGGAGCCATTGGGCCGCGAAAACTGACAAAATTAGGACATCCTATTTTTTTTACGGTCAGTATTCACGGGCCGTTAAACAAAAAACAAAACAAAAAAAAAACTGAATGAATACACCCATAGAACTTCAGTGTTCTGAAAAAGTCATTTTACCTGTAGTAGCCACCATCATTTGCATTTTTGAATAGTTATGGTTTGTTTCTCACCGGAGAAATGGATACTCTAAGCCATATTTCGGCTTGGTACTGGCTAAACTAGAGTTCAAAGTCTGAGGAATCTCCCTATTCATCACCCTGGATTCCTATGTCACGGTCCCCAGAAGAGTCCCTGATTGGCGGCAGACGCTCTGTAGCGAATAACTTACATGGAAGTCAGAAACATTACTAGGGGTTGTCAACCGAAGAGCAGTCAGAATGCAGCAAGTCAGAAAAGGAGATGGAATAGTAGTCAGGCCAGGAATTAATACAAGGAGTGGAACAAGAAGTGATCCACCACTATCCAGATGGTAGTGAATCTGTGAGAAGACGACAAATCGGTGATAAATCCCAATGAGACCTCGGTCCAAGGTTCAAATAGAATGGACAGGGGCTTGAGGAGACCGGGTGGCACTTGCCTTGACTGTTTGATTTGAGCACAGGTGTTGAAGGGGTACTCCTTGCATTTTTAACCACTACTTGTCCCCATTCTAGGCACTAATCGCATCGCATGAGTAATGTGCTAGCAGAGTGGACTCCAGGGAGTCCTGACAACAATGAAAAATAATCTTAAGACTACAAAAAGACACGAATAAAAGCAAAAGGAAATATCGGTAGCACCCAGAATACAGTTTGTATCGATGATATGTGCCCAGCGTGCTTGCCGTCTTAGTTTTTGGACACACTAAAGATACTCCAAATTTTTGGGGTCAACGAAGAGAAGAGAAGCATGTCTTGTGATGGCAGAAGGCTTGAACAGCAGAAGCTGGCCAACCTCGGGTATTAGTCCCAGTTTGGGTTAGGGCAGAAACGGGATAGAAATGTGAGAACTGAGAGAAATGTGGAATTGACAAGAATAGATTGGAAATCTTCGCAAAGCCTTCAGAACAAAATTGGCCTCAGCCAGTGGAATAGCAGAAATCTTGACTGGATCGATATGAATGCCCTTAGAAGAGAGGATATTGCTTAAGAATGGACGCTTCAATTTTCAAACAGATATTTCTTCAACTTCGCATATAGAGAATTCTGTCAGAGTCCAAGTAATGCAGATCGGACATGAGAACTATGAATTTTCAGATCTTGGGAGTAGATTAAAGAGGTCATCTAGAACATTCCTAAAAGGGTCATTTATTAACTGTTGGATGACACCAGGGCCATTGCAGAGACCAAATGGCAACAGCATGTATTCATAGTACCCATACCAAGTATTGAAGGCTGTTTTCTACTAGTCTTCCTCCTTGATCTCAATCTAATTATATGCCACATGCAGATCCAACTTGGTAAGAAAAAAATTATAATTAGCTCTCTTGATGATATTAAACAATTCTGAGATCAATATTAGCGGCTATCCGTTCTTAACAGTGACCTTGCTTAGTTCACGATACTCACTGCATGTCCTCAAGGTTCTATTATTGATGAAAAAGCATATGGCTCCGGTCGCGGGAGAAGATTCATGAATATACCCTTTCTCCAAATTCTCGTTGATCTAGGCTGTGCTCGCCTCAGATTCTGGAAATCAAGTCTCTGGACAAGGGAGATATTCAATAAAATTTCCTGCTTCATCTGAATCCAGAAAGGCCATAATGGACTCAAAGAGATTGGAAACTAATGGTAAAAGGAATGACAATTTTATCATCGGTGAAAGAGAGAGTGTCAGGCCCAAGGTGATGTTCCCCCCTCCCTTCATTCCTCTGCTAGTACTACCCACTTTAATGGGATTGTTTGGAGTAGTGACTGGTGGTTTATTGAAGGTAGGAGGAGCTAGAGATTGGGGAAACTAGTAGGTTCCTTTTCCCGAGATCATACTTTGGTAGCCAGGGGTATCAAATGAAGTGCAGAAAAAAAAAAAGTCAAGACCTGCCAGTGCATTTTTTATATGACCAGATAAACCATAGAATACAACCAAAGATTCATTGTTCCAGGCCAATTCAGACACCACAATGCAAAATTTAAGAGCATATTGGCCGACTGTGGAGGAACCTTGCTTTAGATGAAGAAAAGCCAAAAACAGCCAGGTTCTCCAAAAGGTTGACCGGGAGGACACCATTGGATCACCAAGTTCCCATAGGGAGGAGGCCAAAGCCAGAGCCTCTCTCCAGCTAGCAAGGAAGTACATGGTGTACTGGTTAATTAAATCATGATAGTCCTTAGGTTCCCTATTAAGCCGGGGAAGAGCAGGTAGATGCAGTGACTATAGCAAAATGGCAGGCACAGGAGGGGTGGCTGTCTGCTGGAACGCAGAAGCTGCCAATGTCTCAGGCATTGTGAGTTGCAAAGTGTCCAAGCAAGCCAATATTCCCTGAAGTGCAAGGACAATCACTGGTTGGCAATTCCATAAACGTCTACTGGCAGAGATGTAGACTTCACAGTGCTTTTGAGATCCCTGGCCTGCAAAGAGTTTTTAAGTTTCTCACCGGAGAAGTTGAAAACTAGGGGTTGTCAACGGAATAGCAGTCAAGATGCAACAAGCTGGAGGAGGAGATGGACGCGTCGTCAGGAGTCAATATTAGGAGTGGTACCACAGGAACCAGGCGTCAAATATAAGGGAAAATACAGGAGCGCAATCCAGGAATGAGGCCAAGGTCAAGTTTAGGTCAGAATCAAAAATTGAAGCCAAAATGTACAACAATACAAGACAATACAAATGTACAAGAACAATAGCCAAACAAAGGATATACCTTGATACAAATGCAAGGTACACAAGTTGAAGTCACCTTTAAATAGGCCACCAAGTCTGACATGATCTTCAAGGGTCGGCTGCCTTGGGCAACTAAACACCATCCAAGCAGAGAAGGAAAGCCTGCTGGATGGGGCTGAGGTAGAAGATAGAAGCTGTCACTGGAGAGGAGGAAGCGTCTGAGAGAACTTGCTGTAGGAACAGTGAGGTGAGTAACCGGCTAGTGGCAGCTAAAACACAGACTTTTCATAATTCTGCCAAAGAACATAACAGATGTATACATTTTTGGAAATTACAGCCATTTTCACAGGCTCAAAAGTAATTGGACAAATTAAAGAGCACCTTTCACCTCCACATACATGTGCAGCATGTAATGGGGAGAGCTGTGCAAACCCTGGGGCACTTTACATTTTTTTTTTTATCTCCCTCCGTTATTTAGATATCAGTGCCATTATATTTGGCGCCCAATATTTAAATAACCCCCTGAACAGTCAACGGGGCAAATACTGGCAAGGGGGCGTGTTACTATGGCTGTGACACTGTCCAATCAGATACGGACAGTTACAGCCATAGTTACATTTGCTTCTGGCTTAGAAGAGGCAGAGTGGGCAGAGTCAGATCACACTGCACTTGCTCTGCCCTATCCTATATCGAAGTGCAACAAGTGATAGATCAGTGAACTTCTGTAATCACACTGTGCCATGTAGCTTCAGCCGGTCTCCTCTGACTTCTGCTAGCGATAGGTTTCTCGATGCCAGTTTTTACACATGATGCAGTGAGCAGCATCTAATAGAAATACACTGGACTCTCTGCACACTCAGATAGTATAGACCATTAGTGTGATTCAGGTCTTTTTTTATATATAACTCTGCAGCTAATCATTGTAGGGGCTCTCCTATTATGTCGCTGCACTCCTGCTCCCTTAGATAGGGCAGAAAGGATCTCTTCAGCAGCTCTATATGCATGGGGGACATATAGAGAAACAATGAGGGAGGAGCTGGATGGGGAGGGGAGGGGTATCCGAGCTCCCAGGAGGGATTTAATTGGTGATGATGTAATCCTGTAGTTCACAAGAAGTCAGCCACATAGGGGAGACCGACCTCCTGTCTACACATGAGAGCATAGTCTATTCTGGTGGTCAGACTGAGATCACATGACACAGCAGCTCATAATGAAAGGGTCAAAAATGGATAGATGCAACTGAGCTGGATAGAAACAAATGACACTGCTGGAATATTGCTGGTGAGTTAGCACGATCTGTGAAATTAAGAAATTAGCTTATTTAACCACTTCCCGACATCCGCCGTATATATACGGCGCATGCCGGGTGGAGGAGTATGGAGCGGGGTTGCGGGCTGAGCCCGCTCCATAAAGCGAGTGTGTCGGCTGTGTGTTACAGCCGACACTTCCGGGTAACGAGCGGGATCCCGCTGGTCTAACCCGTTAAATGCCGCGGCTAATAGTGACCTCAGCATTTAAATGTCTAAACGTTACAGCGACCCCCTGTAAAGTTCCAATGCCCCCCCTGTGGCAAGATCAGGGGGTGCCGTTGGTTGGCCCTAGGGGGACAAGTAAAAAAAACAAAAAACAAACAGTAAAATAAAGTTTATTTTAACCCCTTCGCGCTCAGAGAAGTAGTATTCCGCCCCGCTAAGTGCATCGTTCGCGATCAGCAAATTTCACCTCCACTTTGCTTTAATTCCTGTGAAATGCCAAAAGGGTTAAAAAAGGTTCTTAATGCGGTTTTGAATACTTTGAGGGGGTCTAGTTTTTAAATTGGGGTGTTTTATGGGGGTTTCTAATATGTAGGCCCCTCAAGCCACTTCAGAACTGAACTGGTACCTAAAAAAAAAAAAAAAAAAAAAAAAAAAAGGCTTTTGACATTTTATTGAAAATGTGAGAAATTGCTGCTAATGTTCTAAAACTTGTAGCGTCCTAGAAAAATAAAAGAATGTTCAAAAAAATGAGGCCAACATAAAGTAGACATATGGGGATGTTAATTAGTAACTATTTTGTGTTGTATAACCATCTGCCTTACTGCACATTTTTCAAAATTTTCTCAATTTTGCTATTTTTGACAAATAAACACTCAATGTATCGACAAAATTATACCACTAACAAAGCCCAATGTGTCACGAGAAAGCAATCTCACAATCGCTTGGATAGGTGAAAGCATTCCAAAGTTATCACAAAGTGAAATGTCAGATTTGAAAAATGGGCTCTGAGCCTTAATGCCCAAACTAGGCTGCATCCTTAAGGGGTTAAAAAAATAAAATAAAATAAAATTACATTTAAAAAAAGTAAAAAAAAAAACCTTTTCCCATGAGCACAACATAAACAAAATAAAAAGCTAACATAACTGGTATTGACACGTCCGTAAAAGTCTGAACTATTACAATATATAATTATTTAGTCCGCACGGTGAACGCCGTAAAAAATTAAAAACATTAGAATTGCTTTTTTTGGTCACTTCATCTCCCAGAAAAAATGAAATAAAAAAAGAAAGAATATGGAGACAAAAACTCAATTTTAACAATCAGTTTTTTCCTTGTAAGGCCCCATGCCCACTTCAGTCTTTTCCTTCAGGGTGCTATCCGTTTGTGTCACGGATAGCACCATGAACCCATTCATTTCAATGCGGCCATGCACACTTCCGTTATTTTGATGGATCCGTTGTTCCGTTACATCAAAAGTAGAGCATGTCCTACTTTGGTCAGTGATTCCGTGACCGTGGGGCCCATAGAAGTCAATGGGTCCGTCAAAAAAAACAAAAAACGGACGGCACACGGAAGGCTTCCATGTGCCGTCTGTTTTTGATGGTACCATTGCCCTAGCAACGGCAGGGCGTGCCAAAGTTCACAGACTGGGACATAAGACAAGTTCAAATAAAGTTCAATACCTTCAGGTTTTTTTTTTAACCCCTTCCCGCCGCAGCCCTTTTTCAGATTTTCATCTTAGTTTTTTCCTCCCCACCTTCCAAAAGCCATAACGTCTTTATTTTTCCGTCGATATAGTCCTATGAGGGCTTGATTTTTGCGGGACGAGTTGTCGTTTTTCGTAGCACCATTTATTTTGCCATATAATGTACTAGGAAGCGGGAAAAAATTATTTGTGGGGTAGAAAATTTTAAAAAAAAAACTGATTCCTCCATGGTTTTTTGCGCCCCATTTTTACGGAATTCACTGTGCAATTAAAACAACATGTTAACTTTATTCTGCGGGTCAATACGATTACGGCGATACCAAATATATATAGTTTTTTCTATATTTTACTACTTTTACAAGTAAAAATCTAAGCGTAAAAAAGAAAATTTATTTTGTGTCGCCAAATTCCGAGAGCCATGACTTATTTTTCCGTCGATTAAGTGGTGTGAGGGCTTATTTTTTGCGGGATAAGCTGTAGTTTTTAATAATACCATTTTGGTGTAAATGTGACGGTTTGACCACTTTATTTCATTTTTTATGGGAGATTAGGCGACCAAATAATTGAGATTCTGGCGTTTACAATTTTTTTTTTTTTTATGGCGTTCACCGTGCGGGTTAAATAATGATATATTGTAATAGTTCAGACTTTTACGGACGCGGCGAAACCAATTATGTTTATTTTTTTACTATGCTATAGGGGGAAAATGTTTTTTTTTGTAACTTTTAATATATATATATTTTTTTTTACACAATAAAAAAAACACTCATTTTTACTTTTTTCATTAGTCCCCCTAGGGGACTTCAACCAGCGATCGTTAGATCGCTTGCATGATATACTGCAATACTAATGTATTGCAGTATATCGTGATTCTGACAGGCATCTATTAAGCCCTGCCGGAGGCAGGACTTAATAGGTGTACAAAGATGGCGGACCTGGGGGTCTTCATTAGGCCCCCAGGCAGCCATAGCAACCATCGCCCCCCCCCCCCCGATTGCGTTGCAGTGGGCGAGATGAGCTGTTAGAGGGGGTCGCCCCCTCTTTCTAACGATTTAAATGCTGCGGTCTCTGTTGACTGCGGCATCTAACGAGTTAAACTAGCGGGATCACTGGCATCGTATGAAGCGGGTTCACTCAGTGAGCCCGCTCCATACTTCCCCTACCCGACTTTGGCGTATGGATACGTCAAATGTCGGGAAGGGGTTAATGGAAACACGGAAGTGAAACGGAAGCACAACGTCCGTTTGAAACAGAAACACGGAACGGACACGGAGTACACACGGATACCATAACGGACACACGAATCTGTGAGAAACGGCCGTGAAAATGGTGATGGAAGTGTGAATGAGGCCTAAAAGTAGTAAAACAAAGAAAACGATATAAATTTGGGATCGATGTTATCGTATTGACCCGCAGAATAAAGTTAACATGCAGTTTTTACCGCACAGTGGACGCCGTAAAAACAAAACCACCCAAAATATTGAGGAATCGCTCTTTTTTTCCCTATTCCACCCCACATATATATTTTTTCTCATTTCCCACTAAATTATATGGTACAAAAAATGGTGCATAAAAACAAGCCCTCATACGGCAATATTGATGGGGGAAAAAGAAACAAAAAAGTTATGGCTTTTGGGAGGTGGGGAGGAAAAAACAAAAGTCAAAACCCGAAAAAATGCTACGGAGGGAAGGGGTTTTAACTATAAATAGAAGGCTTAATAATACTTGGATGAACAGCTCAATGGCTGCCTGAAGTCTGGAACCCATGGACATCACCAAATGCAGTTTCCTCACTTGAGGCTTAGCCAGGCCTTAACTGCAGCCGCCTTCAGCTTGTGGGTCTTTCTGGATTGCTTGGTCTTCGGTAAGTGAAAGGTATGCTCAATCAGGTTGGGGTCAAGTGACTTGGCCATTAAAAGAATGTTATTTCTTGGGTGTTTTGGGACCACTAATAATCTGTACTGTAAAGTGCTGCGCTATTAGTTTTGCAGCATTTGAATCTAAGCAGATCCCAGTATTATAAACACTTCAAAAATGTTCCTGCTACTTTTATCAGCAGTCACCAATAAACACCAGTGCCCCCGTTATATTGGCAGCGATATATTTCCATGCCATGATACTACCTCCATCATGTTTTACAGATGTAGTATGCTTCGGATCATGAACCCTTTTATTCCATTCTCGCTGTTTTCTTCCCATAATTCTGGTATAAGTTCATCTTGACTTTAACGGTTTAAAAAAAATCTTGTTCCAGAACGGTGTGGCTTTTTTCTCTAGAAGTTTTCTAGCCAAGTCTATTCTGGCTTGCATCTTGAGATAAACGCTCCGTATTTACAATCATGAAGACGTCTCTTGAAATTTGACTGACAAGAATAAGCCTACCTCCGGAAGAGAGTTCTTGACACGGCTAGATGTTGTAAAGGGGTTTTCTTTACCAAGGAAAGAATTATACAGTCATCCACTTTAATTGTATTCTGTAGTCCTTCAGGCCTTTTGGTGTTGATAAAACCACCAGTGCATTCCATCTTTTTAACCCGTTAGTGACCGCCCATAGGTGTTTTTATGGTGGCCACTAACGGGTTTTATTTTGATGCATTAACCTTTTTACGGCGCTGCATCAAACTAAATAAACGTAGCTGGGAGAAGTTAAAGCTCCCTGCTCTCAGCTACCTCCAGTAGCTGAAGGCTGAGAGCAAGAGCAGACCTGCATGAGCGGGTGGGATCGAAATCGGTATCGTTCCCGCCGTTTAACCCCTTAGATGCGGCGCTCAATAACAAGTGCCGCATCTAAGTGGTTTTGGTGGGAGGGGGCTGCCTCTCTCACCATACAGGCACCACGCGATGCGATAGCGGGGTGCCGTTGGTTTCTATGGCAGCCGGGGGCCTAACAAAGGCCCTCAGATCGTCCTCTAGTGAATGCCTGTTAGGATAGAATATATATATACACACATTTGGTATCCCCGCATCCGCAATGACCATAACTATATAGCGATTACATTATTTAGCCCGCACCGTGAGTGCCGTAAATAATAAAATAAAAAAAACATACCTAGAATTGCTGTTTTGTGTTCATCCTGCCTCCAAAAACGGACAAAATGTGATCAAAAAGTCGCATGTACTTCAAAATGGTACCAATAAAAACTACAAGTTGTCTCGCAAAAAAAACAAAAAACCCTCATACAGCTGCATCGGTGGAAAAATAAAAATAAGTTATAGCTCCTAAAACATGGTGACGCAGAAGCAAATAATTAAAAAAAAAAAAAAAAAGTGTTTTTAGAGTGTAAAAGTAGTAGTATCGGGTTGAAGGCCTCAGACACTCATCTAATTTTTGTTTGCCCTTGTGGCTAGAATGGGAGTAATGTGGGATGACTGGAGAACTTGGTTGAATGGTGTGTGCATGTGTGTTCTTTTAGTTGTTCTTAGGCATTTACTGTGGTCACTTATTCTTATCCTGATTAACAGCAAAGTGTATATACTGTGTTGTGATACACCTTTCTTTGTCAACTGCTTTCTCTGAACTATTAATATATTGTAGACATTGTTGCCAAATAATTTTTGGGTTGGTAATTACGTTGTATTTGTATTTACTTGTACTATTCTACTTATATATTAAATTTAATAAATAAAACCTTTCATAAAAAATGGAGTGTAGTAGTATCTTCACAATCGTAACGACCCGCTAAATAAAGTTATGTAATTTATACCACACCGTAAACGGCGTAAATTCAGGGCTCACAAAAAGTGGTGAAAATTGCTGGTTTTTTTTTCTATTCCTCCCCCCATCAATAAGTTATATATACCCCAAAATGGTATTAAAAAATAAAAAACTGTTCCCGCAAAAAACTCCTTTGTACAGCTATGTCTACGCAAACATATATAAAAAAAAAAAAAAAAAAAAGTTATAGCCATTTGAATGAGGCGATGGAAAAACATAAAATAGCTTGGTCATTAAAGCCTAAAATAGGCTGGTCACTAAGGGGTTAAGAAAGTACCAAGTTGTTTATTTCACCACTCCTAAAGTTTCTGCTATCTCTTTGGCAGTTTTTGGTTTTCCCACGAGTGACACTTATGACATATCCTCAGGAGATCTTCAAAAAAGTAGTAGAACAGCACACATCTCCAAGTCTTCAAACTAGTATGTTTATAGTGAAGACATCCACAAAAAACAGGTTGTTTTTTTGCGGATGTCTTGACAATAAATATACTATTTTGAAGACGTGTGCGGTTGTCCTACTACTTTTTTGACGATTGCATTACGCCAGAGTGGGTTTGCCTGGCTTGACAGTGTGACACCGCTCCAGAGATCGGGACCTGGGCTGCTTTATCACCCTTCTTTTTGGATCACCTCTGGGACCCGCACCTACAGTATCTCTAGAACGGGGCCCCTAAACCCCGTTCTACCTCTGTGTGTCGGCTGATTTGCGACCATGAAGGTGAAAACCGCGTAACTCGCTGAGCTACGTGGTTTTCGTAAGCCCCATAGAACTGAGTGGTTGTTACGGAAACAGCGTAGCTCGCATTCCGTAACGGCTATTCACTACTATGGGAGTTACGGAAACAGCGTAGCTCAGCGGGCTACGCGGTTTTCGTAACTTCCGACCATAAAGTCAGGAAGTGGCCGGGAGTCCGTAATAGTGGACAAAGCTAGAACGGGGTTTAGGGGGCCCCGTTCTAGAGATAGGTGTGGGTCCCAGAAGTGGGATCCGCATCTATTTGATATCTATCTGTCCTTTGTGGGGAAAACCCCTTTAAATGATGACCTAACGTGAAAAATAGACGTTAAATCCAGCGCTTCAGAGTAAAATGTCCCATCTATTTCTTATCAATTAAAAAATTGTACAGCGACATCAAGGGGTAGGTGTAGAGAGCCTACGCGGTTGACGGTTCCTCTGTCCTTACTCATGGCTTGATGACCTAATGTATATTGAGAGTTTCTATGAACAGCTACCAAATACAAATTCCTCACTGTGAATCAACTCCAGACCTTTTATATTCTTAATTGGTCATGAAACAATGATGGAATGGGCCACACCCGGCCATTAAACTGTTTCTCAAGGGGTTGTCCAGTCATAAGAAATTGATGGCCTATCTTAAAGGGAATGTGTTGCCAGAAAAACATGTTTTTTTTTTTAAATTTAAACATTTAGTGTGTGGGTGATTAAACATTGTTCAAATTTTTTTTTTTTTTTTTGCACGAGCCAGGAAATATTATAAATTATTTCTAATTTATAATACTACCCATTTTTGGTTACTAGATGGAGCTGTTCCCAAAATTGCAGCATTGCAACATTGGGTTAAAAGCCCTCGCTCTAGTGAGCTCTCGGCATCCCCCCCCCTCCTTTATCCTGGCTAGTGCCGGGATAAACGAGGGGTTTGAACCTCCTACACTGTGTGTCGCCATTTTTTGAGCTAACCCACAGTGTAGTAGGTTTACATACAGTAGTAAACACACAAAAACACGAACATACATTGAAATCGCTTACCTGCTCCTGCCGCCGCGGCTCCCTCCGGCCAGTCCGCTCCGTTTGCTGTCGCTGGTGCAAGTGCATAAATCCGGAAGCCGCGACCGGAAGTAGTAATATTACTGTCCGGCCGCGACTTCCGGTCCACAGGAAAATGGCGCCGGACGGCGCCAATTTCGAATAGGACTGTGTGGGAGCGGCGCATGCGCAGTTCCCACACAGACGCCGTACCCTGCAGTCAATGGGACGGGAGCCGTTCGCAGTCCCTATGGGACTGTGGCTGCCGTATTCCATGTCTGTATGTGTCGTTAATCGACACACACAGAAATGGAACAAAAAATGGCAGCCCCCATAGGGAAGAAAAAGTGTAAAAATAAGAAAAAGTAAAACACAAACACACAAATGAATACAAACGTTTTTAACAAAGCACTAACATCTTTAACATATAAAAAAATAATTTGTGATGGCCTATCCTTAAAGGAACAGTGTCATCAATATCTAAACAGTGAGGTCCAATTACTGGAACCCCCGCCAAAAGTCTACATTTCAATCACGTTTTCAATGCTGTGCTTCATATCCATTGTGGTGATGTACAAAGGCTAAATTGTGAAAATGTCACTTATCAAATACTCCTATACCAGACCACACTCGCACACGCACGCACACAAGTTTTATACAGACAAAAGGAAAGTATGTGAGAGGAGTAGGCATGCACGATGCATCGAAACTTCGATATTGTTTCGATACCGCGCACCGCCAAACTGTTCGATACCATTATTTCATGTATTTCGATACCAAGCTGTTCGGCCACATAGCTTAGTGTAGTAATACTTGAACGGATGAGAGCGGGGCTGCGGCTGTTTAATACTGTCATAGGCCCTCTCCTGAGTCCTAACAAGTGTGTGTGCGCGGTTAGTGTGATGTGATGCGGCCGGCGCTGCACTAACAAGCGGCGGCACCGAATACGGAACATAGCGGGCGCACTGCAAAACAACCCCATGTTATGTCTTCTGTGCCTGAACCGCCGCTCATTAGTGAAGCGCCGGCCGTATCACATCATGCCAACCGTGCACGCACTTAATGTCAGGAGCGGGGCAATGGCTGTATTACACCTCTCATCTCCGCCGTTCTTCTCCTGAATGCTGCGATCAAAGCTGACCGCAGCATTCAGAGGTAAATGAGAAGGGGGGATGCATGATGTGCGATGGGTGCATGATGTGCGAAATACGCCCAAAGAACGTGTCGTGACTTTTTCGCAGTGGACTCACGCTGCGTAAAAATCACACAACTGTCTGCACGGCCCCATAGACTAATAAAGGTCCGTGCGGCGCCCGTGAAAATCACGCGCGTTGCTCGGACGTATATCCCGTTCGTCTGAATAAGCCCTTATTGTGAGGCACGAGGTGTAATGAATTTAACCTCCATGTGCCTCACATTAATAGTAATTAACCCCATCATGTACCTTACACATTAATCCATTAAGACTGGGAAACATGATGGGGTTAATTACTATTAATGTGAGGCGCATTCGAAATTGATCACATCTTGTGCCTCACATCAGAAAATGGAAGAGCTTTTTTTTTAATTTTTATTACTGTTGCCAAAGTATCGTTTTGGTATCGAAAATCGCAATACTACACAAATTATCGGTATCGAAGTCCAAATTCTGGTATTGTGATAACCTTAGAGAGGAGTGTATGAAAAAACACTATATAAGAAAAAACAAAACAAAAACAGAAGTGCCCTTTTTACTGTATATTATAAACCCCACTTGTCCATGTAGTAGTAACAATCAATATTTCAATATATTCTAGTGAAAGGATTTTATCTCCTACTTTTTTTAGAGACTTATTTTAGAGATGGTTTCACCAATCAGAATTACAGACCTATCAGTTGTCAACATATGAAGGAGGATTCTAAACGATGTATTCTACAAGGATTGGATGGGTGTGGAGCCCCTGATGAATATTCATGAGCAGCCATTATCTTATATTATTCTATTTGAAAATGATGGCACCAGATACACAGAAAAACGCACTATAGGGCCAAAAATACCACCAAAAATATATATTTTTTAACTTTCTGCCCCTTATTGGTTGCGGTCTAAATTAGACTCTGGGTGAGAGGTGAATGACTATATATACAGCTATTTCTAACACGATTTGCAGTCTACACTGCCAATAACATGTGTCTGCTCCCCTTGCCGCCAGGGCAGATAAATGGTCACTTGTTTATTGTCCTTCATAAAGCAGCTGCTACAGGCATAGAAAAGAAGGACGCCATATGTACTAATTAGGACACAGGTTTTGGAATAAGGTCACCATTTTTAGGGTGGGTGAACAACAACAGGTTACTTTGTGACTGGCACCTTATAGAAGCCCTATATGTGTGCACAACTGTAATACTAAACACTCCCCCCCCCTAATTCTGAATCAGTGACTGTTCATCAATATACTGCTACATCACCTCCATATCAACGTGGCTTGTCAGCACCCCATTAAGAACTAGTATTCTAACCTCGTTTATATCCTTGTAGAAGTTCATACTGCCTCTTTCTTTTGGTAATATTATATAATTTTGATCCCACCTGACAAACAAGCACAAAATATAAAACTGATCCATACCTGGAAGATGTGTGGCACAAAGCATAGTCTGATTTTCAAAACGAACATAAAACACATTTGCTTCTGTTTTTCAAATAGCGATCAGACGCACATGATCTGTAAAATGGATACATGAATTTTTTTTTAATGATTTTGTATTATAAGAAAAATACAACGAAAAATAAATGGCACATTGAGTATCAAAAAATAACTATACTGCAGATACACCAGGACACAAGTATCAACAAGCCCCAAAAGCAAAATACCTAGCACACAGGATAGAAAGTTGTAAGACACCACTACGGCAAAAGCAGATTAAACCCACCAATTAAAATAGTTAACCACTTCAGTCACCACCATTGATAACAAGTGCATAATTCTCCATAAGCAAGTTATTCTACAGCAGCTAAGTGTGAACCTTCATTCTCTTACAAGTCAGTATGTCACATGTCGGCTACTAAAGAAGCCCAACTGTGAAGAACATTTAAAAAAAAAAAAATAAAAAAAAAATCTAATAAAAATAAATAAATGGACCATTTACTGCTAAATAGACAGTTTTGCAATGCAATTTTTGTAGGTATGTTTCACCTGTAAAAACCGAGCTACAAAAAAAAAAAAAAGCATCTAGCTAAACCTCAGCAAAATCCTCTGGCAGCTGCAGAGAAATCTGCAGCGGAAAAACTGCACCAAATCGCACAGAATTTTTTAATAAAGTATTTTGCTTTGTAGAATAGCCTAGTGTAAGGCCCCATGCACACGAACGTGCTTTTGCGGCCGCAATTCCCCCGAAAATCCACGGGAGACTTGCGGCACCATTCATTCCTATGGGGCCATGCACACGACCGTGGTTTTCATGGTCCGTGCATGGTCCCCGGAGCCCGGACCGCAGGAAGAAAGGACATGCCTTATTACGGCCGTGTTCTGAGGCCATGTGCACGGCCCGCGATTTGCGGGCGGCTCGCGGCTGTCGCTCCATGGCCGTCCGACCCGGATATCACGGGCGTGCACATGGCTACGGTCGTGTGCATGAGGCCTAAGAAAAAAAAAAACAGAAAAAAGAAAACCAAAAACTATACTCCTCGCTGGTCTCTGTACACCTAATAATTTGGCATCACATGTCGCCCCTGCAGCCTTGCCCAAGAGTCTAGTACACTATTTCCCCAGAATAGGAGTTATAACAAATAGAGAACTAACTTAATATTTTATGTATATGCCGCCCTTTAAATCTTCATTAGTAAAAACTAGGCTTCTTTACCACGCTTGTAGAAAAGTCATTAGAAAAAGGCTTGCAAAAGTAGCTCTTCTAAAAGTACCTATAAAATAAATAGATATCTAAAAACTTATTCAACACATTCTTGGAAATTCAAAATTTGTATAATGATGATCCAGAATTGGGCGAGAAGGAAGGGCAATGCATTCTAACATTGTTTGCCTTTCAAAGCAAATGACAGAGAAGGGTTGAGATTACGGTCTAGAACAGGGGTCTCAAACTCGGCCGGGTAAGTGGGCCACATATAGAAAAAATTGGAAGTTGACGGGCCGCATTACTTTCAAATTTGATACAATACAATATTATTGTTAACCAGTTAGTTATTTGATCTACTATAACACTATAATAATAATAATATTACTATAATAATACGGCTAGGTTTAAAATTTGAGATCTTTCTCCACGTGCTTATTTCAACAATCCAGTTTTCCAGTTTAAGTGTCGCTAAATGCAGTCCGGCGGCTCAGTTGGCAGTGTTTGGCAGACACACGTCAACATTGGGCAGCCCCTTTTTAGATAGTGCCGCAGTGCCCTCGGTGGATGCTGCCACAGTGCCCTCGGTGGATGCTGCCGCAGTGCCCTCGGTGGATGCTGCCGCAGTGCCCTCGGTAGATAATGCCACAGTGCCCTCGGTAGATAATGCCACAGTGCCCTCGGTAGATAATGCAACACACCCCTAGATGCTGCCACAGGGCTGTAGATGCTGCCACAGGGCCCTCCGTAGATGCTGCCAGTGTCCTCCGTAGATGCTGCCACAGTGTCCTCCGTAGATGCTGCCACAGTGTCCTCCGTAGATGCTGCCAGTGTCCTCCGTAGATGCTGCCAGTGTCCTCCGTAGATGCTGCCAGTGTCCTCCGTAGATGCTGCCAGTGTCCTCCGTAGATGCTGCCACAGTGTCCTCCGTAGATGCTGCCACAGTGCCCTCCGTAGATGCTGCCACAGTGCCCTCCGTAGATGCTGCCACAGTGCCCTCCGTAGATGCTGCCACAGTGCCCTCCGTAGATGCTGCCACAGTGCCCTCCGTAGATGCTGCCACAGTGCCCTCCGTAGATGCTGCCACAGTGCCCTCCGTAGATGCTGCCACAGTGCCCTCCGTAGATGCTGCCACAGTGCCCTCCGTAGATGCTGCCACAGTGCCCTCCGTAGATGCTGCCACAGTGCCCTCCGTAGATGCTGCCACAGTGCCCTCCGTAGATGCTGCCACAGTGCCCTCCGTAGATGCTGCCACAGTGCCCTCCGTAGATGCTGCCACAGTGCCCTCCGTAGATGCTGCCACAGTGCCCTCCGTAGATGCTGCCACAGTGCCCTCCGTAGATGCTGCCACAGTGCCCTCCGTAGATGCTGCCACAGTGCCCTCCGTAGATGCTGCCACAGTGATGTCAGGGGCTTGCCCAGAGCTGGAGTCCTGGAGCAGAGCCGCTTCTAGCACTCTGCCTGGGATTTCAGCTCTGCTCCTGACATCACTGTCCATATATGGACAGAGATGTCAGGGGCAACCCCAGAGCTGGAGTCCCGGGCAGAGCGCTAGTAAGCTCTTCCTGGGACTCCAGCTGTGCTCCTGACATCACTGGGACTCCTGCTCTGGGGAAGCCCCTGACATCATTGTTGATGTATGAGAAGCGATGTCAGAGGCTTCCCCAGAGCAGAGCCTATACTAGCGCTCTGCCCAGAACTCTGACTCTAGGGAATTCCCAGACATCGCCATCCATATGTAGACCGCGATATCAGAAGATACCACAGAGTCCCGGAGCAGAGCCTATACTAGCGCTCTGCCCGGGTCTCCGCTCTGGGGAAGACCCTGACACACTGTCCATATATATGGACAGTGATGTCAGGGAATTCCACAGAGTCCCGGAGCAGAGCCTATACTAGCGCTCTGCATGGGACTCCGGCTCTGGGGTAGCCCCAGACATAGTGTCCAAAGATGGACACCGATGTCAGGGAATTCCAGTCTCAGAGCAGAGCCTGTACTAGCGGCTCTTTGTCCCGCGGGAAGCAGATGACAGCCCCAGGGGCCACATGCGGCCCGCGGGCTTGAGACCCCTGGTCTAGAACAACTAGAACCGACGAGGACAAGCTAGGCTTGAAAACCTTCAGTACATCTGCAGGTGGATGTTTCATGTGACAAGGGAGCTTGTCTGCTGCTCGGACAACTTAGTGGGAGTCCACTGCCATGAAAATGAATCCACCACCATAGATGTACGTCACCAGGACGGTCCCAGGTGCAACAGCCGCACCCACACTATCTGCAGCTAGGGTCAGCTGAAACTGTGCTGCAATAACTCAGATGCCACACTGAATCCAGATGCTTACCGGTCAAATGTATCTCACACGGACACTATGGGGGGAATTTATTTCTTTGTCAGTTTTCTGGTATAGAAAAGTTGCACATGCCTCAAAAGTCCCAATTTGCGCAAAAAAACTATACTTTTGACACATTTGCACCCCACACACCAGTTTACTTAAAGCGGAGTTAGGGTATGTTCACACGAGGGCGTCCGTAACGGCTGAAATTACGGGGATGTTTCAGCCTGAAAACATCCCCGTAATTTCAGCCGTAACGGCATGTGCAGGCGCTTGAACGCCGCGTCCATTACGGACGTAATTGGCGCTGCTATTCATTGGAGTAAATGAATAACGGCTCCAATTACGGCCAAAGAAGTGACAGGTCACTTCTTTGACGCAGGCGTCTATTTACGCACCGTCATTTGACAGCGGCGCGTAAATTACGCCTCGTGTGAACAGACAAACGTCTGCCCATTGCTTTCAATGGGCAGATGTTTGTCAGCGCTATTGAGGCGCTATTTTTGGACGTAATTCGGGGCAAAAACGCCCGAATTACGTCCGTAATTAGTGCGTGTGAACATACCCTAAGGCTTAGCAGAAGGGTTGGGATAAACGAATGCACAAATCTTCGCTTGCTCATAGCTGGAGTAGATTTTACTAGAGGTTTATTTACTCTGGCGCTCTTTAGATTAAAGAGACTAAATATGCTAATGTGGCTCGAATTGCCAAATAGGAGTCGACTTTCTTTTTCACTCTGGGCGGTGTAATGTTTTCTGAATGACGCTGTCCAATTGGCATACAGCTTCTCCCCCTTCCCTGCCCGGCAACACACCCTGATCTTATAGTCTGCAGCTTCCATACCTGGCGATATCTCCGGTTGTTTCACAGCTAGAACTGCGATCCTGCTGGTCATATGAAAGATTAGAATCTCATCTTTCATATGCCACCGCTGTTCTAGGTGGTCCACAGCCAGAGATATGGCTATTTGAAGTGGCCCCCTTCCCCTCCAACCTCAGTCTCACACTGCGTGAAGCAGCTTCATGCTGATAGGACAGCGTCAGAGGCTGTGAGGTAGCTCCTCCTCAGGAGAACCACTGCGGTTACCTCCTACTTGTCTAATAAAGGCAAATTTGCATAGTTAGAAAAAAAAGCTAATAACTTTATAAACTTTTTGGGACATAATTTTCACTATCATTATCAGTGTGACAGCGCCTATCAGATTAGCTAGGAGATAGGGCATTACTAAACTAGTGACTGAATTTCCAGTCTTCACAAATCCCACCCTATATATCTATATGCATGATACTTGTGGATACTTCCCATTGACCCACTACAATGTGCTCCTTGCCATAACGGATCATAGACATAAATATTTGGATAAATACAATCATCTTCAATGCACATAACACTCATCAAGACAACCCCTATCCTATATGCACTATTACACCCTGCTAGGGACCCCACTCTATGAGCCAGAGCAGTGGGCCGCTAAGTAAGGCTGGGTTCGCACGGAGGTTTTTGCAGGCAGAAAATCTGCCTCAAAATTCAGTTTGGAACTTTGAGGCAGATTTTGCTCTGCCTGCACGCCGATTTGTGTGGCGTTTGTCGCCCACGGCCATTGAGCGCCACGGACAAAAAACACCCCACGAAATACGCTTTCTCTGCCATCCATTGATGTCAATTGGAGGTCAGAGACGTAAACGCCCGAAGATAGGGCACGACGCTTTTTCCCGCGAGCCGTTTTTTCCACTCGCGGGAAAAAACGCCTCTGCCTCCCATTGAAATCAATGGGAGGCATTTTCAGCCGTTTTTTGGCCCGTATTCCGTGTAAAAAAAAACAAAACCTCAGTGTGAACGGACCTGAAGTGTGTTTCCCACTGTGGCAGATCCGCCCCCCCATGTCACATGGTCATCCACTCATTTGAACAAAGGCCCAGAAAAAGCCAGCGCGATCAGATGGTTGCCGGGGTTTCCAGGAGCCAGACACACGATGATCATCTGATCACTGGGGAAGCTTGTTTTAAAGAAAGGGTGTTCTGGTAAGACAACCCTTTTATGGCAATGAAAATAAAAGTGGTCAGAATCTATACACCCTCTGTGGTGTATAAATATATTTATAGAAGATGTGAATAAAAACAGGTTTTCTCCATGCGAACAGATCATAAATTATACCTCAACTTTAGGGTTTCTAAAACCTCCCCAGTCAGTGTCAGTGACAGATAAGAATGTTGCACTTCAAGTCATGCAGACAGGAAATGTGATCATTCACATGAGGAAGAAGTGAAATATTACAGAGAATAAACCTCATATGATCACGAGAAACATTACATTGTGCTGGAACGCATTTATCAGAAGTTACCTACAGATCAGCTATCAGCGGCCGAGATGGAGAGAAGATAGAGCAGCATGAGGTTCATACCATCTGTTAGTCGCTGTCACCAGGAAGGGGGATCTGCTCGGCCGCCCCAAGTTTCTCTCAGGGGAGTTTTGATGTGTATCATTAGCATAAAGGGAAGGACTACATTGCCTCCCTTATGAGCAGATCTAGGGGAGGGGACCTGGGTGCGTTTGTGTAGTCTTTCTAATCTAACAGAAAATAAAGATCTATAATTTGTCAAGTTAGAATATTTTCAGAATCATTATATTATCATCCCCCCCAGCAGTACTCCCTCTGCAGACCGCTACGTATAATACGCAGAACATATTCGCCAAATGCTTTGCACCTATTTATAAGAACCTGAGCCACCACTTGCCTTTCAATTCATCAAGTTGGCAGGGAAAGAACTTCTAAGAACTTGAAGGCATGTATAGTCTAGTCTTGTTCTAGCTGCAACACAGGATTCAGCAAACAGACACGCAGTGTCAGCGGTGTGTGGCTTCATTTTACTTAGTTATACTGCCTTAACTTTCAGGGTCTCTACAAAACAGTTCTACTGGAGAAAAGGGAAAGCCGAAAGCACCTTGGGAACCCATGCAAAAGCCTCATCTAGGACTAGCACCAAAAGGAAGTTCATTTCCTTTCTAGTAGAAAGAAAACTCTTCGGCCCCATGCAGACGACCGTATTTTTTCCTCCCGTAAATACTGGCCATAATTACGGGTCCTTGTCACACGTTTTTGACCTGTATTAACAGACCTGTAAAAAAAGGGGGGCTGGAAATTATGTCACATGATCGCTCGGACACCATTTTCTCTGCTTCTATTTATTAAAAAATGTAAATCCCCTGACATCGCCCGTCGACAACGCTCCCGTAATTATGGGTGCACACACGTACCCACCCGTAATTACGGGAGCCCCATAGACTTCTATGGGCCTGCCCGTGCCGTAATTATGGCCTGAAATAGGACATGTTCTATATTGTTCAACGGCCCGGGCACCTTCCCGTAAGCAAATGGGAAGGTACCCGTGGCCAATAAAAGTCTATGGGCCCATAATTATGGGTGATTCTACAGTCGTGTGCATGGTGCATTAGGCCAGTTGCACACGACCCAGTGCCACTCGGGCAGTTTTTCACAGCTTCCGAGTGGCACCCGATTTTCACGGACTCATTCACTTTAGTGGGTGAATCGGGTTCGTGAAAAGTGACCGGACTCTCCGTTCCCTGGAAAGATAGATCATGTCTTATCTTTCCACAGATCACGGACAGGACTCGGGCGGCACACATACGGGACTCGGGCGGCACACATGGTCGTAAAACCTGTATTGATGAACAGTTAGGGATGGGTCATAGAAATACATAAAACATAATACATTGATATTATTGGCAATTGTATGAGTAGTTGAGGTCAACCAGCTTTGTAAATTCAAATTCTTAAACCTATTTATATACCCAAGAAGTACAGACTGTATTCTAAGGCCAGCTTACTTAGCACCTAGCCAAGGGCCAAGTACACATGGCATGGATATGCTGAAGGCCACCAGATCAGTAAGTGTATTAGGGCCATTGTAATTCTTCATTCTGCAAGGATATTTTCCTGAGCGTGTGAATGGGGTATAGAATACCATAATCACATGCATTGCTGGCAGAAATCTTTCAGGATTTAGCCACTGAATCCAGGCCTAAATCTTGAACGTGTGAACATGGCCGTAACTTGAGGATGCCTGCACTGCTACAATGAAATGCTACGTATAAGAGCTGAACCACCGGGCCAAATAGACAGTGTGCCTACATTTTTTTAGTCGGTGCCTAACTTTTTGGGCTGTTTTCTTAACGAATGGAATAGTTCTTATTAGCTGGTCAAACCGATCCCCTCCCCCCGCCCCCTGGAGCACACTATGGTTATGGCCACACAGGTCAGATACTGGATCAGCCCTGGACCGTTTACATAAAGATAATGGACGTGATGCAGAATGAATTTCCGCACCACAGGTCAATTTCTGAGCGGTATTTCCGCTCCGTATTTACGCAGGGTGTGTATGAGATTTGTTCAATCTCATCCACTTTGCTGCTACTGTATTTGCTGCGGATTTACGCAGTATTTACGCAACGTGTGGACTGGCCCTAAGAGAAAAAGCAGCAGGGCTTAAGCCTGCAGTATTAGGGTATGTTCACACGGCAACGCCAATTACATCTGAAATTACGGAGCTGTTTTCAGGCGAAAACAGATCCTGAATTTCAGACGTTTTGACAAGTGCACGCGTTTTTCGCGGCGTCTTTTACGGACGTAATTGGAGTTGGTTTTCATTGAAGTCAATGAAAAACGGCTCCAATTACGTCCCAAGAAGTGACATGCACCTCTTTGAGGCGGCGTCTTTTTACAGCAGCGCGTAAAAAAAAAAGCCAGTCTACACAGAACACCGCAAGACCCATTGAATTCAATGGACAGATATTTGCAGACGGTTTGGAGCCGTTTTTCGGGCGTAATTCGAGGCGTAAAATGCCTGAATTACGTCCGTAAATAGGGCATGTGAACATAACCGTAGGACTACAGCTCTGGACTAGGCTGTACTCCGGATCAGTGCATAATAAATAATCCAATGATTAACAAACTCAACCTCTCTCGTACATTATTGTAAAATAGTGTTAATAGGTAGGCATCATGCATTTGATTTTTTCTTATAAAATACTAGAAAAAGATTTCAAAAATGTAATTATTTTGTCTTGTTACAGAGATACGTAATACTTTTTTGGCAAAGACTACAGACTACGGAAATATCTAATTCAATGCCATTTCATGTTCCTCATGCTTGACTGTCCTACTACAGCGGAGCTGTAATTTGATATAAATAAAGCACAGCTCATCCCGCCATAACCGTACTTTACAATTAAACTCTATAGAGGAGCCCCCTCCTTCCTGCTGTGGTATTCTGGCAAACATTTCTACATAGCAGCAGCATGAAACATAACCTTATGGTCACCTCAGCATTCCACCGCCTGTCATTTTAGAGCATATACTGTACTTTGACACGTGCAGAATTTGGGCGTTTTCATTCTTTCAGTTCAACTATCAAACATCCTGCGCTGCAAATATTAATACACACGCTTACTTTCTGGTCTCCTCATGTATTACTTAGTCTGGGATTGAGATCTGTTTGAGGGATTCATTTTTATCGTCCTTGGATAATACATAGGTCAGGCATGTTCTCATTACTTGCAGCCGAAACTACGAGGGTTCCTGTGGACCCGGTATGGCAGCAGGCGGAGCAGCTACGGTCCATATTACAAACTCGTAGGCACTCTCTCGCTGTAGGTTGCCTCCTTGAGTAAGGCTATTGTCCCTGGAAGAAAGGCTTCTTGGGGGTAATATCTCCATAATATGGTATGCAATGCTGCACGCTATGCTCACGGAATCCAAAATAAGGACTTTTCTAAATTGGAGGCACAATATGGGCACATAGATTTCTTTGGCTCGTGTATTACGTATTTGTAACACATCGATGTGAAATACAGCAATGTGCAAGAGCCGCAAAGCCTCCTGTTTTTAAAGCGGAAAAATTACATGCCGAGAAGATCTTCCACTGAATAAGGCTATGGGTATCATATTTAGTGATTATGTAGCACATATCCCATATACAGCCATGTGCATGAGCCATAAAGAAGACCACTGTTTTGTAATCTAGGAAAAGAAACGCAGATAAAAAAAATTAAAAAAAAGGATTATAGAAAGTATAAATCGCTTTTTCATTTGAGGATTCAAGGAGGCGAATAGTCACAAAACAAACACAAAACAGACGGTGCGGCAGCAAAACACATGAAATTCAGGAAATCCAAATTCTGATTCTATTAGGATAAACTTTTTCCCCAAGGATGTGCCCCAGAAATACAATTGTTGAAATGTCAAAAATGAAAAAAAAAGTCTCTTATTAACCACTTCACATGAGTCATACGGCTATATACGTTCCAACTGCCGATGCCCCGTTCAGTTGTCACGTATATAAACTTCGGCAGTAAAGAATGGACTTTATCGCCTTCCCAACATTCGCTATATATATATATATATATATATATATATATACATACATACATACACTACCGTTCAAAAGTTTAGGGTCACTTAGAAATGTCCTTATTTTTGCAAAAAAAGCACAGTTTTTTTCAATGAAGATAACAATCAGAAATACACTCTATACATTGTTAATGTGCTAAATGACTATTCTAGCTGCAAACGTCTGGTTTTTAATGCAATATCTACATAGGTGTATAGAGGCCCATTTGCAGCAACCATCACTCCAGTGTTCTAATGGTACATTGTGTTTGCTAACTGTGTTAGAAGGCTAATGGATGATTAGAAAACACTTGAAAACCCTTGTGCAATTATGTTAGCACCGCTGTAAACAGTTTTGCTGTTTAGAGAAGCTATAAAACTGACCTTCCTTTGAGCTAGTTGAGAATCTGGAGCATTACATTTGTGGGTTCGATTAAACTCTCAAAATGGCTAGAAAAAGAGAGCTTTCATGTGAAACTCGACAGTCTATTCTTGTTCTTAGAAATGAAGGCTATTCCATGCGAGAAATTGCCAAGAAACTGAAGATTTCCTACAACGGAGTGTACTACTCACTCAGAGGACAGCACAAACAGGCTCTAACCAGAGTAGAAAGAGAAGTGGGAGGCCCCGCTGCACAACTGAGCAACAAGACAAGTACATCAGAGTCTCTAGTTTGAGAAATAGACGCCTCACAGGTCCTCAACTGGCAGCTTCATTAAATAGTACCCGCAAAACGCCAGTGTCAACGTCTACAGTGAAGAGGCGACTCCGGGATGCTGGCCTTCAGGGCAGAGTGGCAAAGAAAAAGCCGTATCGGAGACTGGCTAATAAAAGAAAAGATTAATATGGGCAAAAGCACACAGACATTGGACAGAGGAAGATTGGAAAAAAGTGTTATGGACAGACGAATCGAAGTTTGAGGTGTTTGGATCACACAGAAGAACATTTGTGAGACGCAGAACTGAAAAGATGCTGGTAGAGTGCCTGACGCCATCTGTCAAGCATGGTGGAGGTAATGTGATGGTCTGGGGTTGCTTTGGTGCTGGTAAAGTGGGAGATTTGTACAAGGTAAAAGGGATTTTGAATAAGGAAGGCTATCACTCCATTTTGCAACGCCATGCCATATCCTGTGGACAGCACTTGATTGGAGCCAATTTCATCCTACAACAGGACAATGACCCAAAGCACACCTCCAAATTATGCAAGAACTATTTAGGGAAGAAGCAGGCAGCTGGTATTCTATCTGTAATGGAGTGGCCAGCGCAATCGCCAGATCTCAACCCCATAGAGCTGTTGTGGGAGCAGCTTGACCGTATGGTACACAAGAAGTGCCCATCAAGCCAATCCAACTTGTGGGAGGGGCTTCTGGAAGCATGGGGTGAAATTTCTCCCGATTACCTCAGCAAATTAACAGCTAGAATGCCAAAAGTCTGCAATGCTGTAATTGATGCAAATGGAGCATTCTTTGACGAAAGCAAAGTTTGAAGGAGAAAATTATTATTTCAAATAAAAATCATTATTTCTAACCTTGTCAACGTCTTGACTATATTTTCTAGTCATTTTGAAACTCATTTGATAAATAGAAGTGTGAGTTTTCATGGAAAACACAAAATTGTCTTGGTGACACCAAACTTTTGAACGGTAGTGTATATACACACATATACGTCGGGTGGGGAAGTATGGGGCGGACTCACGGACAGAGTCCGCTCCATAAAACGAGCGTGTTGAATGTGTCTTATAGTCTACACTTCAGGGTAACGAGCGGGATCTCACCCGTTTAACGCCGCGGTCAATAGCGACCGCTGCATTTAGAGGTCTAGAAAGAGGGGCGGCACCCTGTAGTGTTGCAACAGTTCCCTTGCGACGTGATCATGGGGTGCCGTTGGTTGGCATGGCAACCTGGGCCCTGATAAAGGCCCCCAGGTCTGCCATCATTGTACTCCTATGAAGCACTGCCTCCAGAGTGTCAGTATCACGATATACTGCAATACATTAGTATTACACAATATCATTCAAGCGATCAAACGATCACTGGGTCAAGTCCCCCAAGGGGACAAGGGAAAAAAACAAAAAGAATGAATATATATATATATATATATATATATATATATATATATACACATACACACACACACACATACACTACCGTTCAAAAGTTTGGGGTCACCCAGACAATTTTGTGTTTTCCATGAAAACTCACACTTATATTTATCAAATGAGTTGCAAAATGACTAGAAAATATAGTCAAGACATTGACAAGGTTAGAAATAATGTTTTTTATTTGAAATAATAATTTTCTCCTTCAAACTTTGCTTTCGTCAAAGAATGCTCCATTTGCAGCAATTACAGCATTGCAGACCTTTGGCATTCTAGCTGTTAATTTGCTGAGGTAATCGGGAGAAATTTCACCCCATGCTTCCAGAAGCCCCTCCCGCAAGTTGGATTGGCTTGATGGGCACTTCTTGCGTACCATATGGTCAAGCTGCTCCCACAACAGCTCTATGGGATTGAGATCTGGTGACTGCGCTGGCCACTCCATTACAGATAGAATACCAGCTGCCTGCTTCTTCCCTAAATAGTTCTTGCATAATTTGGAGGTGTGCTTTGGGTCATTGTCCTTTTGTACGATGAAATTGGCTCCAATCAAGCGCTGTCCACAGGGTATGGCATGGCGTTGCAAAATGGAGTGATAGCCTTCCTTATTCAAAATCCCTTTTACCTTGTACAAATCTCCCACTTTACCAGCACCAAAGCAACCCCAGACCATCACATTACCTCCACCATGCTTGACAGATGGCGTCAGGCACTCTTCCAGCATCTTTTCAGTTCTGCGTTTCACAAATGTTCTTGCGTGTGATCCAAACACCTCAAACTTCGATTCGTCTGTCCATAGCACTTTTTTCCAATCTTCCTCTGTCCAATGTCTGTGTGCTTTTGCCCATATTAATCTTTTCCTTTTATTAGCCAGTCTCAGAGATGATTTTCTTTGCCACTCACTCTGCCCTGAAGGCCAGCATCCCGGAGTCGCCTCTTCACTGCAGACGTTGACACTGGCGTTTTGCGGGTACTATTTAATGAAGCTGCCAGTTGAGGACCTGTGAGGCGTCTATTTCTCAAACTAGACACTCTGATGTACTTGTCTTGTTGCTCAGTTGTGCAGTGGGGCCTCCCACTGGTTAGAGCCTATGTAGATATTGCATTAAAAACCAGACGTTTGCAGCTAGAATAGTCATTTAGCACATTAACAATGTATAGAGTATTTCTGATTAATTTAATGTTATCTTAATTGAAAAAAAATGTTCTTTTATTGCAAAAATAATGACATTTCTAAGTGACCCTAAACTTTTGAACGGTAGTGTATATATATATATATATATATATATATATATATATATATATTACACACACACACACGTGTGCATGTGCGTGTGTGTGTATATGAATGAGAGTTTACAGCGAGATTACGCTTGCTGTGCTGTATGTCCCACACAAATGTTACCGAAGTTATGGAAGGAATGTCTATTCACGGTCAGGACACTTCAGTCATGTTAATGTGTAAGTGACTGATCTAGCAAGATCACTATGCGCTGACTAAATGAATGGAGAGAAGTGCATGACGCTGATAAGTCAGCGTCATACACTCCTCTTTACAACGCCTACATGGTCAAAAGTAAAAACACGCCCACTTGGGCATCAAGCATGAAGCTAAAATCGCTCATAACGTGGTGAAAATAGATAGTTTTTCTAAATAAAAAGCACAGCTGTTACCTACATTACAGCACCCATCTCCTTATGTAGGAGATAGGCTACTTATAATGTTGTGACAGAGCCTCTTTAACAATTAGTTTATTACTTGGAAAAGTAGTAAAACCTAAAAATATATATAAATTTGGTATCACAAGTCTAACATGCCATTTTTACCACAGTGAACACCGTAAAAACAAAACCCCCCCAAAAGTTTGAGGTATCGCGGTTTCTTTCCTATTCCACCCTACAAATATGTTTTTTAGTTTCCCACTACATTATATAGTACCGTGAAAATGTACAACTTGTCCCACAGAAAACAAGTCCTCATATGGCAATACTGATGGAAAAATAGGAAAAGTTATGGTTTTTGGAAGGTGGGGAGAAAAAAAACGAAGGTGAAAACCCGAAAAATGGCTGCGGCAGGAAAGGGTTAATGTGTGCAGCATTGCTTTAATATGTGCAGTGCTTCCCTGCCTGCCGGATCTCTCCCCAATGGAGTCCACGGCCAGAGCATCGCAAGCACTCTGGCCGAGGATTCCAGTCTTGGGAAAGCCCTTGACATCACTGTCCTGTGACGTTAGGGGCTTCAAGATGCCGGAATACACCCTCCCCAGGTCATAATAAAAAAAACATAGCATTAATTCAACTAAATCTCATAATTCTTGTAAAAAAGTAAAAATAGTTGCGCTATTCAAAAGCGGTTGCAGAGATATTATCGTTTAAAGAAGTGCATATCAGAATTGGAAAATTTGACCTGGATACCCTTGGAAAGGGTTGACATAGCCCTGCATAGGGAGTAAATACTGGACACACAAAATCCCCTGTTGCCTGACTCAGCTCAGCGCTGGAAAACCAAGTCCATTTTGTAATATTTCATTACATGGCACGATGAGTAGTCCGCGCCAGTATCACGTGCAGCAATAAGTGTTTGTTGGGAGGTGGATAACCCTGCTGGTAGCTTCTGTCTGCCCTTTAGTAGAGGATATATATTCATAGATCAAAAAAGACCAAACATGGACTTAAGATTTTCAACCAAAACGTAAAAAATGCCCATATCTCAGAACAGAATAGCCAATGTGAATGTGGTTTCTTTTACTTACAGAAATAGTGCTATTCTTTATTTCATCTCCGTAGCACAGGAGCTGCAGCCATACTAGTGGTCATTCTTCTCAGCTACAAATAGCTTGAGAAAGGCAGTTGTATCTGCCGAAACATCGCTCACTTGAGGTGAATAAATCCACCCGGTTTCATCTACCTTGAAGTCCTGGTGCCGTTACTTTGTTCTAGGAGAGATATATACACACACATACATATTGATATAAGTCTACACACGCGCGATGCCGCTCGTTACTCTGAAGTGTCGGCTGTAACATACAGCCGACACCCACATGTTATGGAGCAGATTCACTGCAATCCTTTAAGAGCAATTTTTTTTTCTAAATAAATAGGATTAGTCAGTGTGTCTAGTATAACTTTGTAATTAGTGTTTATTAAAAATTCATTTGACTTTTGGGGATACAGCCATTCTGTATTCAGTCCCGCGGACCTGAATGGTTCATGGTCGGCGGCTCTACCTGTAATCGATGACCTCTAGATTCATAAAGTTAGAGGTGATAGATTACAGGTGGATCATGCATGTCAGAGACACGCGGGACCTGCCGACACTGATCCCGTCAGGTCAGCGCGACTGTTCGATTCAGTGTAAAACGAGCGATACAGCTGCTCTGTATAGAGAATACAGAACAGCTGTATCTCCAAAAGTACAGAGACCCACACTGATCGAAGTAGCTAGCCGCTTAGTTTCTGATCTGCCTTTTTCGGAAAGCAAGTGTAACGCTGTACGGGCCCATAGACGTTCTATGGAGTCCGTACACCGTTACATCAGCTTTGCGATAAAAGCTGATCAGAAACAGCGGCTCAGCTCTCACCGAGGCACTTCTGCTGCTTAATTTTAGCGATTGTTGGGGGTCCCAGTTGTTGGACCCTCACTGACCAAAACTTCCGACATAACTTCTGACTGGTCAGTGTCTTCTGAAAGTTTAGTTAACCTTTAAACAGTAAAGCCACCCGGGCAATTTCCTGCAGCCAATTTATTGTGAACATTTATTGTTTACATAGATGAACATAACCTAAAACAGACTAGTATTTTTTCTCCTCAATAGTCCCAAAGTTTTAGTATTTTAAAATAAAACTAAAATTTAGAAAAAGAAAACCAAAACAAGCAATACCAATTAACGCTCTGTGTATTTATAAAAAAAAAAAAAAAAAAGAAAGATTACAAGTCAAAGACGTTTTCCCACCATAGAAAGTTGTGTCATATTGTCAGGGTATGCTATAATTTACTGATCAGCGGTGTTCATGGATTCCAAGAATGAAGGGTCACAATACTAATAAAGTACTGTTAAAAAAGGGAAAAATTTGGTTAGGAAAAGGAATTCTTGCAATTCTTTAGATCTTGATCTATACACGCTAGAATATAGGACAGCTCTCTTTTTGTAGAACACTCTAATTGGGTAATGTGTGTATATTAAATAATGCAATCTGTATTTTTTCTTTATTTCTGACCCCTTTTCTTAACTGCAAATAAAAAAAAAAGTACAGTTAAGAATTTTCTTTTCAAAAAATTGCTACTCTAGACCCAGTCACTATGCTGGAACGGCAACCTGGCCCCATTTACTTAAAGTGTAGCTAAACGTTCGACAAACTTCTGACATGTCATAGTGACATGTCAGAAGTTTGGATTGGTGGGGGTCCGAGCACCGAGACCCCCACCAATCGCTAAAATGAAACAGTTGAAGCGCTCGTGTGAGCGCTCAGCCGCTTGGTGTCTGTTTGGCTTTTTCCGGAAATAAATGTATCGGTGTACGGACTCAATAGAAAGCCTATGAGCCCGTACTCCGATACATCGGCTTTCCGGAAAAAGCCGAACAGAAACGAAGTGGCTGAGTGCTCACCCGAGCGCTTCGTTCTAGCGATTGGTGGGGGTCTCAGTGCTCGGACGCCCACCAATCCAAACTACTGACATGTCACTATGACATGTCAGAAGTTTGTCGAACGTTTAGCTACCCTTTAAATAGGACAGTGTTGCAGTTCTACACAGGGCCTGGTTGCCTTTGCTATACAAAGAAAAACATCTAAAAAGGGGCAGGTGTGTTACACTGGTGCTTGGTTCCTTGCTGATCAGTAAGTTACATTATATCATAGTGAAATGTAATCACTTAAAATTTGGCAAAGGCATTTTTTACCACTATAGTGAGAGAAAAATAAAATCACCCCTAGCGATCAGCACATTAAAGGGCACTCAGAGTTTGAGAACAGATGAGGGAAGACTTTGAGAGACAGTTGATAACAGAGGTCCTGGTAGAGGTAATCTTATTTATTAGGGCTGGGTGATCATCTAAATCAAAATCACGATTAATTGAACATGTAACCTCGATTACGTTTAGATAACGATTTAGGCCACACCCCCTTTGCACACTACGCCAAATTAATATTTATCCCGAGCCTGCTGTATACTACTGTATATAATATACCCCGACACTGCCCCCACACAGTATATTGCCCCGATAGTGCACCCCACACAGTATAATGCCCCAAAGAGCTCCCCACACAGCATAATGTCCCTATAACTGCCCTCCACACAGTAGAATGCCTCCCACACAGTATAATGCCCCTATAACTACCCAAACAGCATAAGGCCCCCAATAACTTCCCTCCACACAGAATAATGCCCCCTATAACTTCCCTCCACACAGTATAATGCCCCCTATAGCTGCCCTCCACACAGTATAATGCCCCCTATAGCTGCCCTCCACACAGTATTATTCTCCCTATAGCTGCCCTCCACACAGTATTATTCTCCCTATAGCTGCCCTCCACACAGTATAATGCCACTATAGCTGCCCTCCATGCAGTATAATGCCCCCTATAGCTGCCCTCCACAGAGCAGAATGATCCTGTAACTGCCCTCCGCACACTCGAGGCCGCTGATACAGTTGAAACCCGGGGCGGAAAATGAAAATCATAGAAACCGAAATGCCAAAGATGACATTTGTGGCTCCCTTCCCCTGCTTGTTTTAAAAGCGCCCTGGCCCGGCGACACCTTCGATGGCACCGCTAGCAGCTGCTGCTGCTGCTACTATTGTAGCGACGCCACTATAGCAGAGCAGGGAGGTATCTCCCCGCTCTGCTATGTGCTAACCCCACTTTAGCTCCCTGAAGGAGCGGAATCCCCGTGTGTTCGGGGATTCCGCTCCTGGACAGAGAGCTTGATGTCTCTGTCCCTATCTGGGCAGTGACATCAGGGGAAACTCCTGAAGCGGAATCCCCGAACACATGGGGATTCCCCTCCAGGAGTTGCCCCTGATGTCACTGTCCAGATATGCCCGGCCCGGAACGGATGCAAAACGAATGCAAACTGGACGGGAAAACCGGCCGATTTTATCGGCCGACACTCGGGCGGAACCCTGTCGTGTGAATAAGTCATTAGGGCATCACAGATGGTAGCGTTAGGTACAACTTCAACAAGGCTACAAGTAACAGTTTTGATTCATGATGCCCAGTGTATATCGTATGTCAATGAGTTGTTGCAGTGCATGCTCCCAGTACTTTAGATTACATTTATACACTCAACATTGAAATTGCAACACCAAGAAGGAAAAAAGTTTTGGCATTGTGGAAATCACAGGATCGATTAACATGTTAATGATTGTAAATGATAAAAAAAATGGAAACATAATATTCCAAACAGCTTAATTTATTCAGTATCCATTAGGAGCGCCACGCACTTACATGCCTTGGCATGCTATCAATGAGGTTAGCAATGGTTGTCTGAGGAATGTTATGCCACGCTGAATGCACTTGGGTATGCAAATCAAGATTGGCTGCTGGCAGATCCCTTTGTATTTGCAGACCAATGACGTCCCATATGTGCTCAATGGGAGACAAGTCCGGAGACGCTGCAGGCCATGATAGCACATTTAGACCACGCAGTAGCATGAGCAACATGCGGCCTGGTGCGGTCCTGTTAAAAAATGGCCATACCACTGGTTCCATGACCAAATCAATATAATGACGAGCAGTACCTGAAATGAAGACTAGAGGGGTCCGGCTATCGTACATTATGCCACCCCACCCCATGGTGCCGAGAGTAGGACAGGTGTGACGTTCCCCTTGTGAAGACCCCTTCCTGGCGTTGCCCACGTGATCTCCAGACCAATCATCTAGACTATCATTACGTCGGAGACAAAAGCGGGACTCATCGCTGAAGAGGATAGACCTCCATTCCAGACTCCATTGCAGTCTTGCTGTGCACCATGAAAGCCTTTGAGTGGTGGAATGTGGTCAATGGAATACCTGTAGCTGGACGTCTGCTCGTAGCCCAATGTCGTGCAAATGCTTCTGGTGGTTTGTGTCAACACTGGTTGCAGGCCTAGGCTTGGGAGGGGACGTCCAATTTCACTTGCAGTACAGAATGGATCACTATGCGCCATTCTTCCAATCAGGCGATCCGTCCATGCAGAGGTTCGCCTCTGCGCACCTCTTGCGGTCGTTCCTGTTCGCTGTTATTCTCCTAACCTCCGGAACACGCACCGCACCATTGAACAGTGCTGACATCTTGGCCTAGGGTGTACCAATCTGCTGGAGTGATAAACGAAGGTATCAGTTCAAGGATTTTGTCCCTCTCAGATTGCGACAAGTGGCGATAACTGGCACGTCGAACAGGAGGCATTACACAATCATCCCACACCACTTGATCAGATTTGAGTTTTTTTGTGGCTAAAAAAAAAAACCACTGCTTCCAATCTGGCTTTTATGTCTCCCACATGCCACAGATTGGCGCTAGGTGCTTGAAAATTTGATCATTTGCAGAACTTAACGACACTTGCTACTGCCTCAATTTGCATAACCTTCCGGCTTACCCTTCTTGGTGCTGCAATTTCTATATTGAGTGTATTATAATTAAAGGGGTTCTTTACTTTTAATACTTGGTCCCACGGCTACAGAGCAATTTTAAGCAGACATTTTGCCCTGTCATCTCCTAAACAAAATGTGTAGTCACAAATCTGACACGGTCTAGTACAAGTGTAATTACCGAGAGAAGAAATGCAATGCTTTCAAAAGCTGTCCACCTACAAATCCCTGAAGAGATGCTACAGTTTGGCAGTTGTCTCTGTTTTGGGAATGAATCAGAACATCAGATGGATTTGATACAAATTGAGTAAATGTTCAGAGGCAGCCAAAGATTCAGCTATAGAATTTGTATTTTTCGACAAAAAAAAATAAAAAATGGGATTTCTACCGCACTATGTAACTAGACTAAGGCCTTATTCAGACAGCTGTGTTTGGTCCGTGATATACGGAGCGTGTATCGGCCGTATATCCCAGGCCGACTACAATTCATGGAGCCGGACTCCTAGCATCATAGTTATCATGCTGCTAGGAGTCCCTGACACTCCGCGGGAATACTGCCCCATACTGTAATGATGTTTTCAGTACGGGGCCGGGGACAGTAATCCCATGGGAAAGTAAGGAACTCCTATGATTATAGATAACTGATGCTAGAAACCCGGCTCCCTGAACCGTGGTCGGTCTGGGAAATATGGCCGATACACCGTCCGTATATCACAAACCGAACATGGACGTCTGAATAAGGCCACTTACTTCTCTCCTATTTTTGGTGCGGATTGCGCACTGAAAATTCACTACAAGTTACAATAGAAGGCTATATTCAGACGAACGTGTGTGAAATCAGCTGTGACCAACGGCCGATTTGCACCCGTGCGGGACCCGTTTTTACAGATCCCTCATAGACTTGAGTCTATTGAGGGATCCGTGAAAATGGACAAAAATAGGACGTCCTATTTTTTTTACAGGCCCTTCATACGGTCCATTAAAGAAACGACCGTGTGAATAGCCCCATAAAAACACATGCAGCCGTGTGATGGCTATTAAAAAAAAAACGGCCTTCACACGGGCGATTAACATGTTAGTCTGAATAAGCCCTAATTCACGTGAATGGGGTTTTCAAAACTCCATGCACGTGCACAGAAAAAAAATCTGCATGGAATTTAGGATGCGCTGCTGATTTTTTAAATCAGCTGCATGCCTATTAAGTTGCAGAATTGTAACGAATTTCATCCGTTACAATGTAAAGGGTTAATTTGCTGTATATCCCTAGCAAATTCTGTAAGGCTACACGCACACATTAAGGAATTTGGTGCACAAAATCCGCATCAAAACTGCAGGTAAGTCCTCAGGTAAAATCTGCACCTAAGGCCTCATGCACACGACCGTAAAAACTCCCGTTATTACGGGTCGTAATTACGACCCGTAATAACGGGCTCATAGACTTCTATTGGCGACGGGTGCCTTCCCGTTTTCTCACGGGAAGGTGCCCGTGCCGTTGAAAAAGATAGAACATGTCCTATTTCAGGCCGTAATAACGGCACGGACAGTCCATAGAAGTCTATGGAGCTCTCGTAATGACGGGTGGCTACATGTGTGCACCCGTCATTACGGCAGCGTTGCTAAGCGACGTCAGTAAATAGTCAGTGTCCAGGGAGCTGAAAGAGTTAACTGATCGGCAGTAACTCTTTCAGCACCCTGGACAGTGACTACCGATCAGTATAAACCTGTAAAAAATAAAAATATAAGACGTTCATACTTACCGAGAACTTCCTGCTTCCTCCAGTCCGGTCTCCCGCCCGTTGCCTTGGTGACGCGTCCCTCTCGACATCCGGCCCGACGTCCTGGATGACGTTTCAGGCCATGTGACCGCTGCAGCCAATCACAGGCTGCAGCGGTCACATGGACTGCCGCGTCATCCAGGGATGTCGGGCTGGATGTGAAGAGAGGGACGCGTCACCAAGACAACGGCCGGGTAAGTATGAATTTCTTTAACTTTTATTACAGAAAAGGCTGTCCCTTCTCTCTATCCTGCACTGATAGAGAGAAGGGGCTGCCGATTAGTGCAGTGCTATTTTGCCGCCAAAAACGTGCCCGTAAATACGGGTGGAATACGGATGACACCGGACCCATATTTACGGGCACGGGTTCGTAAATACTGGTGCAAAACGGGTGGAATACGTGTGACACCGGACCCGTATTTACGCCAGTATTTACAGGTGGGAAAAAATACGGTCGTGTGCATGAGGCCTAAGGGTATGTTCACACGGCCTATTTTCAGACGTAATTCGGGCGTTCTACGCCTCGAATTACGCCTGAAAAGACGGCTCCAATACGCCTGCAAACATCTGCCCATTGCTTGCAATGGGTTTTACGATGTTCTGTTCACACGAGGTGTAATTTTACGTGTCGCTGTCAAAAGACGGCACGTAAAAAAACGTGTCACTTCTTTGGACGTTTTTGGAGCAGTTTTTCATTGACTCCATTGAAAACCAGCTCCAATTACGTCCGTAACGGACGCCGCAAAAAAAACGTCTGAAATTCAGGAGCGATTTTCGCCTGAAAACAGCTCCGTAATTTCAGACGTAATTTGTAAAGATGTGTGAACATACCCTAATAGTGCGTTTTTTAATATATTTTTAGCTGTGGTTTTTACATTGTGATGCGGAAATAGGTGCAGGTTTTATGCTGCAGATTTTTTTATTCTTTTTTAAAGAGGCTCTGTCACCAGATTTTGCAACCCCTATCTCCTATTGCAGCAGATCGGCGCTGCAATGTAGATAAGAGTAACGTTTCGATGTAGCTACTTACCTGCAAACGCTGATGCTGCTGCAGAATCAACTGTAGCCTCTGGTGCCGAGGTGTCCTCGCTCGTCTGACACGATGCAGGACCTGTGAGTTTCGTCACAGCGTGATCTCTCGAGAACACGGCTGTGTCTGCACTGCCAGAAGCTGGGCGTTCTGAAGAGAAGTGGATGATACTTCTCATCAGCACGCCCAGCTAGTAAAAGTATTAAAAACGCCCCGATGTACGCACCTAATACACGCCCACTTGGACTTTTACTTTTCAACACACCCACTTGGACTTTTGAAAGCCTCATTTGCATAACTACAAAAATGGTCATAACTTGGCCAAAAATGCTCGTTTTTAAAAAATAAAAACGTTACTGTAATCTACATTGCAGCGCCTATCTGCTGCAATAGCAGATAGGGGTTGCAAAATCTGGTGACAGAGCCTCTTTAAAGGAACAGTGTCATGGCAAATAATTTTTTTTATATGTTAAAGATGTTAGTGCTTTAATAAAAACGTTTTTATTCATTTGTGTGTTTGTGTTTTACTTTTTCTTATTTTTACACTTTTTCTTCCCTATGGGGGCTGCCATTTTTTGTTCCATTTCTGTGTGTGTCGATTAACGACACACACAGACATGGAGTACGGCAGCCACAGTCCCATAGGGACTGTGAACGGCTCCCGTCCCATTCACGTCCGTGTACGGCGTCTGTGTGGGAACTGCGCATGCGCCGCTCCCACACAGTCCTATTCGAAATTGGCGCCGTCCGGCGCCATTTTCCTGTGGACCGGAAGTCGCGGCCGGACTGTAATATTACTACTTCCGGTCGCGGCTTCCGGACTTGTGCACATGGAACAGCGGCAGCAAAGGGAGCGGACGGGCCGGAGGGAGCCGCGGCGGCAGGAGCAGGTAAGACATTTCAATGTATGTTAGTGTTTGTGTGTGTTTACTACTGTATGTAAACCTACTACACTGTGGGTTACCTCAAAAAATGGAGACACACAGTGTAGGAGGTTAAACCTTTCAAACCCCTCGTTTATCCCGGCACTAGCCAGGATAAAGGAGGGGGGGATGCTGAGAGCTCACTAGAGCGAGGGCTTTTAACCCAATGTTGCAATGCTGCAATTTTGGGAACTAGCTCCATCTAGTGACCAAAAATGGGTAGTATTATAAATTAGAATTAATTTATAATATTTCCTGACTATTTCCTGACTCGTGAAAAAAATAAAAAAAATTTGAACCATGTTTAATCACCCACACACTAAATGTTTAATTTTTAAAAAAAAAACATGTTTTTCTGGCAACACCATGCCTTTAAGCTAGTCAAACAATTCCCAAGTGGAAACGCAAGATAAATTGACATGTATTATATTTTCAAATATGCACTGCAGGTAAATTTTTGTGCAGAAAATGCGACATGTAGATGAGATTTCTTGATCTCATTTACTTTGCTGGTCCTGTATTACACTGTGGATTTGCCGCACGAAAATACCCGCGACAAATTTGCACGTAAAAAGTATTGTGTGCATTTGGCCTAACGGTTTTTGTTTTTTTGAACTCTAAGGCCCCCGTTCACACATGTTGGATTTGATATGGATTCCGATGATATGCCGATGATTCTGCATCCCATGCATATGAGGTTTCCGCAACCCAGTTCACATGCTACAAAAAATTTTCCATGTACATTTTTGTCCGCACCATGAAAAGAAATCCACCACAGCTATAAGTAGCATGCTACTTATATTACATGGAAAAGCCGAGGATAAGCAACTTTGAATGAGAATGGGACTTAGCCCTTATGCACACGACTGGGTTTCCCGGCCGTGTGACGGCTGTTCAAAAAACGTCCGTCACACGGCTGCAGTAGGAACAATAGACCCCTAATGGGGCTATTCACACGACCGATTTTGACAGCCCGGAAAACCTGGCCGTCAAAAAAATGGGACATGCCCTATTTTCGGGCGTTCTCCCGACCTCCTGGCTCCCATAGAAGTCTATGGGGCCAGGTAATACACGGCCATCACTTGAATGTGCTCCAATTGACGGCCGTGTCTTTCGTCGCTCGCGCGCTCTCCTTCTCCTCCCCACAGTGCGAAGTGCATGTGGAGGAGGATGGTATTTTTTTTGCTCCCTGTAGGAGCGGAATCCCCAACCACAGCTTCGGTAACGCTGTGGCCGGGGATTGGGGATTCCGCTCCAGCAGAAGTTCCTGACTTCACTGTGTCCATATATGGACAGAGTGACGTCAGGCACTTCTTAAGGACATTGAAGTCAGGGACTTCTCCTGGAGCGGTGGCGCTATCTACGGACAGGTAGGGGCGGGGGGCTGTGTGGAACTACCTACAGGGGGGCTGCATGGCACTACCTACAGGGGGGTTGTTTCAGTATCTACAGAGGGAAGGGTGTAGCAAAAATTTACAAATGAAATTCATCCGATTTTAAAACGGACAGGGGAAAAAAACGGATGCAAAACGGGTCAAAAGCGGCCCTTAAAACGGCAACACGGCCCGGAACAGATGCAAACTTTCATCGGCAGACACTCGAACCCTTTCGTGTGAATAAGGCCTTAGGCCTTGTTCACACAGTTTTTTTTTGCAGGCAGAAAAATCTGCCTCAAAATTCCCTTCAGGCTTCCTCTGCCTCCTATTGATGTCAATCGGAGGTCAGAGACGGAAATGCCAGAAGAAAGGGCATGTCGCTTTTTCCGGCAAGCGTTTTTTTCCGCTCCCGGGAAAAAAAGGCCTTCTCCTCCCATTGAAATTAATAGGAGGCGATTTCGGAAGTCTTTTTGCCACTGTTTCCGCAGAAAAAAACTGCGTGGACAGGGCCTTATTCTTGTGTGGATCTGCTACCCGCTTGTGGCACATCTGCGTCAGAAATCAAAGGGAAAGCCTCAGATTTTTGTTGTGGAAAAACAGAATGAACTTTAGGGTATGTTCACACGTAGTGACCAAAAACGTCTGAAAATATGGAGCAGTTTTAAGGCAAAGACTGCTCCTGATTTTCAGACATTTTTTGTGCCACACGCGATTGTCGCTGTTTTTTTATAGCCATTTTTGGAGCTTTTTTCACTAGAGAGTCTATGGAAAACGGCTCCAAAAACGTCCCAAGAAGTGTCCTGCGTAAAACACCGCGAAAAACGCTCCGCCGTTTTCCCATTGAAATCAATGGGCAGATGTTTGGAGGAGTTCTGCGTCCGATTTTTCAGGCGTTTACTGTCGTGAACATACCCTTAATGGCAACAAAAGAACGGAGCATTAGTTCACCTTACATCCTCACAAGCGCTTCCCCCTCCCTTAACCTTCACATCATGTTGTTGCCCTAAGTTTATCGTGTCAGGAAATCTAACGTACAGTATAAACAACGTAGACGATAAATCACAGGGCTCCATTATGTCCTTTTAGCTTACGTCGGGCTGGTAGACGTCGGGCTACCTTATTTTTGAAGGATGGAATAGCGTATAAACTTTACCATGCCATCCGGAGAGATTCCACAAAAAAAAACGTATGCCATCCGTGACGCGTTTTATACGACAGCAAAATAAACTGAAGGTGTTTTTCTTTTTCTCATAATTTCTTTAGCAACGGTTGCGTGAATCACGGACAGCACACGAATGTGCGTCCGTGTGCTGTCCGTGATTTTCACGCACCCATTGACTTCAATGGGTGCATGATGCGCAAAAAACAGCACAAATATAGGACATGAGTTTCACGCAAGCTGACAGACGCTACGTGAAAAACTCTGAATGTCTGAATGGCCCAATTAAATGGCATAGGTCCGTATGACGTCCGTTGTTTTGACGCGCGTAACACGGACGTGAAATACGCTCGTGTGAATAAGGCCTAAGAGTTAGGCCTCACGCACGCGGCCGTAGCTGTGTGCAAATTGCGTGATTACGGCCGACGGCCGTGTGCAAAGGCCTATTAGGTTAACATGCGTTTCATACTATCCGCAATCGCTACTCTGCAATTGCAGATCGTATTTGGCCGCAAATGCACGGTCGTGTGAATGAGGCCTTCAAAACTTTCCTCAGAATTAGACGCTCTTGTATTACATAAGCACTGGGTTAAAAACAATGTAGATTTACCTGCCATCATCTTTTAAAAACATTTCTCATGCCAGCTATAGGAAACAAAGAAACATCATTGGCATAACCACTCTACCTGCTGCTCTGAAACACAAACCTAATGGATGGAGTCAACTCCTGAACTGGTCACATTCACTTGACTGATTCAGAAGACAGGACAGCCCTGTTGACCAATTCAACCTACATAAGTGTATCTATAGAAACTAGACCAGGACGAGGGCTGGACGGCTTCTGCTTCATGATACTTAAATGTATTTCCATCTAAAACCGTCATGACCAAATCATGAAAAAGGTGATTGAAAGAGGAGATTTTCTTCTACATATGTCTACCGAAAAACATCATCGATAACCCCTTTAATGTTAAGGAGAATTTATAACTTCTAGTAGCGGCGTAGTAATAGGAGGAAAAGTTTCAATCAACGGCTAAGGGGGGAGTGTGAATATAAGGGTATGTTCACACTGCTTATCTTCGGCCGTTTTATCCGAACGCCTCCAAACATCTGCCTATTGATTTCAATGGGAAATACGGCGTTCAGTTCCGACGGGCCGTTTTTTTCCGCAGACGTTTTTAAAAACTGCCGCGAAAAAAAAGTGCATGTCACTTCTTGAGCTGTTTTTCATTTAAAAAACAACCATGAAAAACGCGGGTTGCTAAAAAAAAAAAAAAAGTCTGAAAATCTGGAGCCGTTTTCCCTTGAAAACAGCTCAGTATTTTCAGACATTTTTTTAGTAAGGGTGTGAACGTACCCCAAGGGTATGTTGACGCGAAGTGTTTTCAGCCGTTTTTCGGGCTGTAAAATCGAAAGCAGAACGGCTCCAAACATCTGCCCATTTATTTCAATGGGAAAAACAGCGATCTGTTCTGACTGGGCGTTTTTTTACGCGGCCGGTAAAAACGTGACTGATTAAAGGGAATGTGTCGCTAGAAAAAATATATATATTTTTTTTGTTAAACTGTCAATAAATGATTACACATTGTTCTAATTTTTTTAATTTAAGTCAGGAAATATTATAAATTAGATTCTAACCCCTTCCCGACATATGACATACAGTTACGTCATAGCCGGGAAGGGGAAGTATGTGAGCTCGCTCCATACGATGCCGGTGTCGGCTGTATGTTACAGCCGACACTTCAGAGTAACTAGCGGCATCGCGCTTGAGCGCGATCCCGCTAATTTAACTAGTTAAATGCCGTGGTCAATACCGACCGCAGCATTTAAATTGTGAGAGAGGGGGCGACCCCCCTCTAACAGCTCATCGCGCCCCCCCCGCAACACAATCGCGGGGGGGCGATGGTTGCTATGGCTGCCTGGGGGCCTAATGAAGTCCCCCAGGTCTGGCATCTTTGTACAGCTTAATAGATGCCTGTCAGAATCACAATATACTGCAATACATTAGTATTGCAGTATATCGTGCAAGCGATCTAACGATCGCTGGTTGAAGTCCCCTAGGGGGACAAGTAAAAAAGTGTAAAAATGAGTTAAAAAAACCCCCCTTTTCCAATTTTCCCCCTAGAACAAAGTAAAAAAAATAAATATACATAATTGGTATCGCCGCGTCCGTAAAAGTCTGAACTATTACAATATCATTATTTAACCTGCACGGTGAACGCCGTAAAAAATTAAATAATTGTAAACGCCAGAATGTTAATTTTTTGGTCACCTAATCTCCCGCAAAAAATGAAATAAAAAGTGATCAAAACATTGCATGTACACCAAAATGGGATTATTAAAAACGACAGCTTATCCCGCAAAAAATAAGCCCTCGTACCACTTAATCGATGGAAAAATAAAAAAAAGTTATGGCTCTCGGAATTTGGCGACGCAAAATAAATTTCTTTTTTACACTTAGGTTTTTACTTGTAAAAGTAGTAAAATATAGAACAAACTATACATATTTGGTATCGCCGTAATCGTATTGACCCGCAGAATAACGTTAACATGTTCTTTTAATTGCACAGTGAATTCCGTAAAAACAGCATGCAAAAAAACCATGGAGGAATCGCTGTTTTTTTCATTTTCTACCCCACAAATAATTTTTTTTCCCGTTTCCTAGTATATTATACGGCAAAGTAAATGGTGCTACGAAAAACTACAACTCGTCTCGCAAAAATCAAGCCCTCATAGGACTATATATCGACGGAAAAATAAAGACGCTATGGCTTCTGGAATGTGGAGAGGAAAAAACGAAAATGAAAATCTGAAAGTTGTTTACGTCGTGAAGGGGCTAATTTATAACATTTCCATGTGCTGGTCACTAGAGGGAACAATTCCCAAAATTGCAGCATTGCAATGTGGTAAAGCAACCTCATTGCTTTATGCTGCAAATTTTGTGTAGACACACACGCTCTAGTGTGTTCACACAATGCCCCCTACTTTATCCTGGCTAGTGCCAGGAGAAAGGAGGGGGTTGAATGTTCAAACCTCCTACACTGTGTGCCGCCATTTTTTGAGCGAATGCACAGTGTAGGAGGATTAGATACAGTAATCACACAGTATAACACGAACATACACAAACATAACTTACCTGCTCCTGCCGCTGCTCCTAGTCCTTGCTTCTGAACATATGGACGGAAGCCGCGACCGGAAGTAGTCATTTTACTGTCCGGCCGCGGCTTCCGGTCCACATGAAAATGGCGCCGGATGTCGCTCGGCCGAAGACCTTCCTTTTGGACTGTGTGGGAGCGGCGCGTGCGCCGTTCCCACACAGACAGCGTACGCTACAGTGAATGGAACGGCTCCCGTTCGCATTCACTATGGGGTTGTATGTGCCGTATTCAATCTCTATATGGGTCATTAATCGACACAGATTAAAAAAAAAAAAAATGGCAGCCCCCACAGAGAAGTAAAAGTAAAAACACAAAAAAACAAATAAATAAAACATTTATTTTAACAAACTAAAAGCAAAAACATAAAAAATATTTTTTTCAAGACACCTGTCCTTTAAAAAATGTCAAACTCAGGAGCCTTTTTCCCTTGAAAACAGCTCCGTATTTTGTGTGTGCACATACCCTAAGAGTATACTTGGACTTATACTTGAAGGGCTGGAGGCAAATAGAAGCTCCAAATACTCCTAAACTACTCAACATTAAAAAGTGACATCATGGTGAAGTCATTGTGTCTGTCACTTCTTCATGCTGCCCTCAGATAGAAGTCTGAGTCTATTAGTAAAAAAAAAAAAGTCGAGAGGATACATAAGTATTTTTTACTAAAAGAAATATGTATCTGGACTACATAGGTGCAAATGGATGTACTTTGTCATCTGTTTGGTAAAAGGGTATGTTTACATAAGTAGATTTTGACCACTTTTAACCCTTTAACGACCGCCCACTGTCTTTTGACGGCAGGCGGTGCAGGTATTCAATCTACAGCGACGCCTTTTGGCATTGTTGTAGTAGAGGGGGTTATGGGGCGGCACCCTGATAAAGTCTACACTGAAAACTGGCTGTAAGTATCATGTCCGGTTCTTAGCGCAGCCATCAGGACCGGCCGATTTCCTCATAACATCATGTGACCGCCGTGACAGCCAATCACAGCGGTCACATGCTGTTACTGTGTACAGAGTCGGCGGGGAGTGTCTAAATGACAGCTCCTGCTCTAAGAACGAGCTGTTGCTACCAGCTCTGTTCTTAGAGCAGTGATCAGGAGACAATAGTATTGGTTCCTGATCTTTTGTGTTCACTATGAGATCCAATCATAGTGATCACTACAGTAAAATAAAAGTAAAAACATGTATCTGTTTCTCCTCACTCTGTTCTAGCTGTGGAGAGAAACAGATACAAGTGTGTCAGTGTCCCCACACAAAATCACTTGTGTCCCTCACACACGGTTACAAAAAAATTTTTCATTATATATTTACTGTATATACTAAGAATCGTACTGTAAACCATTTTCAGTTTAGGGTACGCTGTTAGATGGCGTAGGGTGCTGGTCTGGGCTTGGGTTTATTGTTTGTGTTAGGCGTAGGGCTTAGATTTGGAAAAAAAATAAAAATTCAATTCCTTTAGTGTCCTTAGTTGATGACATTTAAATTTCTCCACTTTAGTGACAACCTACAGGCACCCCCTTCCAGCGACAGAAGCAGTAACCGGCTGTATAAATTAAAGAGGCTCTGTCACCACATTATAAGTGCCCTATCTCCTACATAAAGAGATCGGTGCTATAATGTAAGTGACAGTAATGCTTTTTATTTAAAAAAAAACTAATCTATTTTCACCACTTTATTAGCGATTTTAGATTTATGCTAATGAGTTGCTTAATGCCCAAGTGGGCGTGTTTTTACTTTAGACCAAGTGGGCGTTGTACAGAGGAGTGATCTCGCTGTAAATGACAGGTTACAACAAGATTACGCTTCCTCTGCTGTAACTACCACAGACAGAGTAACGAAGTGCAGGGATTGTGAATAGACATCCCGTGGAATGTCTATTCACTGTCTAAACACTTCAGTATTGTTAATGTGTTAGTATAAGACAGCACATACTGATCTAACAGGATCCCTATGCGCTGAATAAATGAATGGAGAGAAGCGTATGACGCTGATTGGTCAGCGTCATACACTCCCCTGTACAACGCCCACTTGGTCTAAAGTAAAAACACGCCCACTTGGGCATTAAGCAACTCATTAGCTTAAATCTAAAATCGCTAATAAAGTGGTGAAAATAGGAACGCTTTTTATTTAAAAAAAAAAAAACTGTCACCTACATTATAGCATCGATCTCCTTATGTAGGAGATAGGGCACTTATAATGTGGTGACAGAGCCTCTTTAAGGCCTCTGTTAAATTTTCTTAATTCTTCCCTTTTAGGAGCATATACCCCTGAACAAAATTTAGCAGTGGCTGAATCTCTAATGAATTTCAAAGGGTGTCTCTCATTCCGCCAACTTATACCCTCAAAAAGCGCAAAGTACAGGGTAAAAGATCTATAAGTTATGTGAAAGCACTTCTGGCTACACGTGTGCGTTTATGATCTACGAGGGTAAAGTCAGTGAATTGAATCCACCAGGGTGCCCTCCAAATATTGGTACCACTGGTAAGATCGTGTAGCATTTAATGGGCCCTTTCCAGACAAGGGGTATCATGTATACACTGACAGCTTTTATACCAGTGTGCCATTGTTTAGTGCCCTTCATAGTGCCGACACCGGAGCCTATGGCACAATACACAGGAATCGCAAAGGTTTCCCACATCAACTTGTGAATAAAAAACTACCAAAGGGGGAGTCAAGCACTTTTCAAATTGAGAAGATGCTGGCTTTAAAATTATGTGACCGCAAGGATGTCTACATGATCAGCACTAGCCATTCAAGTGCAACAGAAACTGTTAGGGAACGTGGGGCCTCTGCAGATAGGATAGACAAAAGCCTGTGTGTGTCATCGGCTATAACAAATTCATGGGTGGGGTCCAGATGTTACAACCTTATCTGGATAAAAGGAAAATCAGAACATGGTATAAAAAAATAAATTATTGATTACTTACCGGTAATCGGTTTTTCAAGAACTTATGACAGCACCCCTGGAGAGACTTCCCATCCGCTGGACAGGAAACCCGAGGATATAAAAATGGACGCACCTCTCCACACACCCAGTCTTTAGGAAGAACTCAGGATGAGAAGTAGTTTAGTTTATATGTTTTTTTTGGTGAAATTCCCTCACACCTTTATATATACAATATTTACAGAAATGCTTACATTTAAGGTTAGCGATCCAGCTTATGAGGATAATGCTAGAACCATGGGAGGGTAACAGCGGGGTGCTGTCATAGGTTCTTGAAAAACCGATTACTGGTAAGTAATCAATCTTTTACCCTTTCACCTATGACAGCACCCCTGGAGATGTAAAATAGAAACCAATATTTTTTAGGGTGTGACCACAGCTTGTAGCACCTTTCTACCAAAGGCCAAGTCAGAGGCTGTATGCAGTTGTAATCGGTAGTGTTTAAAGAAGGTGTGAGGAGAACTCCATGTGGCAGCCTTACATATTTGGTCTATGGATGCGTCTGCTTTCTCTGCCCATGAAGTGGACACGGCCCTGGTGGAGTGAGCTCCGAAAAACTCTGGGGGCTTGAGCTTCTGATTTATGTAGGCTAATTGTATGGCCTGCTTCCAGATAGCTCGTCTAGCAGAATTTGACAGGGCCGCTGATCTGGCGGAAAGGCGTACAGCATCTACTGAGGCCTCTGCCAAAAAAATCTGCGGCTTGGGAAAGTGTTGGAAGGGAGGCTAGGATCTGATCCCGAGGGGTCTTGTCTTTTAAATGTAAAACCAATTGTGCGAGCCAGATTTTCAGGGATCTAGCCACAGAAGTGGCTGCAATGCCTGGTTTAAAAGCCCCCGTAGAGGCTTCCCAGGTCTTTTTAAGATAGAAGTCGGCCTTCCTATCCATAGGGTCAGACAAGGTGCCTAGATCTTCAAAGGGAAGGGAGTGTTTCCTTGAAATCTTGCCTACTGGAGCGTCAAGTCTAGGGATGTTGTCCCAGTCCTTGCATGCCTCGTCCTCAAAAGGATACTTTCTTTTGAGAAATTTGGGAATACTTGTTTTCCTATCAGGATTTGTCCATTCTTTTTTAATGAGGTAAGATCTGTTTCTAGGGATAGGAAAGGTTCTATTCTTCTTAGGGCCTAAGCCTTGAAACATTATGTCCTGTACGCACCGAGGTTCTTTAGGATCATCTACATTCATAGTCGCCCTAACCGTCTTTAGGAGTAGGTCTATGTCCTCAGTTGGGAACAGATTCCTTTCTCCCTCATCCTCACCTGAGGAATCAAAGGAGCTGTACTCCCCTTCTTCACCTAGTTGGATATCCTCTTCAGCTGAGGAATCAGAATCCATCCGGCTAGAAGAGGCGGGCGGAGGATCTCTTCCTTTTACGGGACTTTAGGGAGTTCCTAACTTCAGCCCTTACAATATCCTTGATACTTGTGGCTAAGTTTGTAGACTCTTCTGACATGATTTTGTCTAAACATTTCTGACAGAGCCTTTTGTTATAGGATGATGCGAGTTTCTTTTTACATATCGCACATTCCTTGTTATGAGCCTTATCCTGATTTTTCCTAGGACAATCCCTGGCCTAAACATACGTACAAGAGAAAGGGAACAGTATTAGGTAAGGAAGAGGGTTTTTTGTTTTTTTATCTTACCCCATATTCCTGGCGTCCTCAAGTACCGGACTGGAGGACTTGGCATCCGAGCGGTCAGTGCGTCATGGCGCTTCCATAATGGAGGAAGAAGACTGGAGACCGAAGCTCCTGCTGTTTCTGGCCTAAATAGGCCATGGATTGGCTGGGAGGCCCTCGGCTCCGGACGCTGGAGTCCCTCCTCCCCACGTGGGTCACCAGAAACCGCCCCCTGGAGTGTCGGACGCATCACCGCCCGGAAGTGACGCGTCACAGTCACCGGAAGTGCCAGTGAGAGCGGCGGAAAGCCGCCAACGCTGGGCATGGTCCAGCAGAGCCGAACGGGACACCGGGAATACGCTCCCCGCCAGAGGAAGGCCCACGGTGTGGGCCTTAAACCACCTCCTTTTGCTGCAGCAGGAGGGAGGCGATGGATCAGGAGAGGAGGGAGAACCTGTACCAGACTCAAGGTTGCTCCCTCCAAAAGGAGACTTCTACCTTCCAGAGCACCCCTAGTGTAATAAGGTGAGACCTTGCTAGGGGGTCTGCAACCCCTGGAGAAGTGCTTTTCCTCAGGATAATCCTTCCATCCGGAGGATAGGAAACCTGACTGGGTGTGTGGAGAGGGGTGCCCATTTTTATATCCTGAGGTTTCCTGTCCAGAGGATGGGACGTCTCTCCAGGGGTGCGGTCATAGGTGAAAGGGTAAAGTGGCAATATACCTCATCCAGGTTGCGATGCACAATGCATTTGTCCTGTACAAAACATCAGGGGGCAAAGCTACATTCTTTGAAATAGGAGATCTTCAATCACTTTCTCCTGAAATTCAATCTGCAGACCAGAGAGTAGTCCATGAGTCAGAGGATGTACGCCGACTTGTTGAAAAACATTTTTTACACCCCATCCCTTCAACACATAACCAAAAATACCCCAAAAAAACGGTGCCGGGTCTGCAGCAAACGAGGACAGCGAAGTGAGTCAAGATATTATTGTTCCGCTTGTCCTTCCAACCCCGGTCTATGCATAAGTCCCTGTTTTGAAATGTATAATACCGTCGCACATTACTATTTTTTTTTTTTTGAGAAGTTAAAATGAAGGATTTATTTAGGATTTTATTTTTCTATAAACTTTTTTTTTTAAGGGAAGCAGCTTCGCTGTATATTTAGGAGAGGCCAAGATTTAGGGTTCTTTTAGGGATTTCTTTTTTTTAAATTACTTTTAGGGAGGGAGTGAAGACTACTTTTCAAGATTGGGTTATATCCCAAAATGACGCAAAGTTATAGAAAGTGGAATAAAGGCCTGAAATTCATTCAAGATAAAATTGTGCCCTGAAAGCTTTTTTTTTCCTTTTCTGTTATGACTTTGTCCTGCCATAAATAGCTGTTACTGACTGGGGATACGGCATTTTTTTCTTTTTATTCTGAGGATTTCTAATAAGCGAGCTGTTCCTTATCAATACACTATGGGCTTTATTACCGTTTTGTTCAGGTTTTTGGTGGACCTCTTACACCTGACAATACTTCTAAAAATAACGACATTAATTTGGGGAGTAGTGGTTCCTCACGGTCCCTCTAGATGGTGTTGGACACTGCCCCTTTATATATTCTGCAGGTGATTGGTTGTTTTGCGCACATGGCGGTTCCTACCTTGCCGGGCAGGAGCCGGTTATGGTGTACCGCATCACTTGGCACATTCGTCCCTTATATTGGGATTGATGGGGCTAAATAGATGTTGTGCGACCAGTCACTGAATAATAAAGTCATTACAGCCCTACAAGTGCTCTTTCAACCTGTGAACAGGCTCGAGTTTTCCACATAGCTGGATACATTCTTCCTCCTTTTTTGGATATATTGCCTTTTTCCTCCAACGCCGTTTAATTATATTAGCAATTTAAGTACTATATATCAGAGCGGGTTGATATACATAATGTCTATGGACTGACATGATTTCAGGACAGCTGCTTTCTTAGCACGACATAGTCATAGGGTGTAGAAACTGTTAGGGACATATATTTCTCAATCTAGAAAAGTAGAATCCTCTCCAACAAAAAGTTATAAAAACATGAAATCCACTTCACTTCTCCTTCTCCCCTAATGAGGAGTATGCGGCATATTTCTATACTAAGGCATACAATAGTAATACCTTCAATGCGTACTTCACCAGCTTCATGCACTGTGTGATAAATATGTGATAAAAATTAACTATTTGATATATATATATATACACACACACACACACACACACACACACACACACACACACACATTTTTACACCTTCTCTCATGTTATAAAAACTTAACAACATGGCCACTACACCCCTAGATGAATACCTTAAAGGGAAGGTGTCATGAATTTATTATTTTTTTTTATTATATTGCTTTTAATATGATATTAACAAAAATTGTATTTATGTTCTCATGTTCTACTTTTTACTGTGTTCTTGCTTTTACTTTTCTATGGGGGCTGCCATTTTTTTTCCCATCTCTGTATGTGTCGATTAACGACACATACAGAGATGGAATACGGCACATACAGTCCCATAGAGAATGCGAACGGGAGAATGTTTTACTTTATTCTGCAAGTCGGTAAGATATATATAGTTTTTTTTTTAGGTTTTGCAGCTTTTACACAATAAAATAACATTTTTAAAAACGTGTTTATTTTTTGTGTCACCATATTCTGAGAGCTATAACTTTTTTTATTTTTCAGTCAAAAAAGCTGTGTAAGGTCTTGTTTTTTGCGGGACGGGTGTTCGTTTCTATTGGTCCTATTTTGGGGTATATGCGACTTTTTGAACACTTTTTATTCTATATCTTGGGAGGGGTGGTGACCAAAAAATAGCGATGCTGGAATAGATTTTAATTTTATGTATTTTTTTAAACGATTTTATTTTTTTTCCTATAATAAAAAAATTATTATAGGAACAAAAACAACAACTTAGTTTTAAACTGTCAAACCTATTTTATTAACATTTTTTTTTTTTACTTTTTACACTTTTTATTGACCTGCAGCTCTGATCGCTGCTAGAATACATTAGACTACTTAGTAGTGTAATGTAGTCCAACTGACGTCACAGTCACTCTGAACAGCAGGAGTAACGTAGACAAGGTAAGTAGAAAAGGATTTTATTTAGTACAAACAACAACAAAGCATTTCGAAATCGAACTGGTTTCTTCCTCGGGTAGCGTACAAATGACAAAGGTGGGTGAGGTGCAGGTTAAATAACCGAACGAGTGGTCGGTTTAAGATAAAAGCTACCGGGTCAAAGTTACAGGTCATGTTTACATTAAGGGCATGGCCACACGTGGCGGATTTCCTCCGCAACTGTCCGCATCAATGCCGCACAGAATCTGCGTTGCAGATTCTGCGGCGGATCTGCCCAAAAAGTGCAGTAAATTGATGCGGACTAGCTGCTGCGGACTGCGGGAAAAGTGCTTCCCTTCTCTCTATCAGTGCAGGATAGAGAGAAGGGACAGCACTTTCCCTAGTGAAAGTAAACTAATTTCATACTTACCGGCTGTTGTCTTGGTGACGCGTCCCTCTTTCGGCATCCAGCCCGACCAACCTGGATGACGCGGCAGTCCATGTGACCGCTGCAGCCGTCACTTAGACTGAAACGTCATCCTGGGAAGCCGGACTGGAGACAGAAGCAGGGAGTTCTCGGTAAGTATGAACTTCTATTTTTTTGACAGGTTGCTGTATATTGGGATCGGTAGTCACAGTCCAGGGTGCAGAAACAGTTACTGCCGTTCGCTTAACTCTTTCAGCACCCTGGACAGTGACTATTTACTGACGTCTCCTAGCAACGCTCCCGTAATTACGGGAGCCCCATTGACTTCCTCAGTCTGGCTGTAGACCTAGAAATACATAGGTAAAGCCAGAATGAAGAAATGTCATGTCAAAAAAGCAAGCCGCATCCGCAGCACACATAACATGTGCATGACAGCTGCGGACTTCATTGCGGAACTTAGAATCTCCATTGAAGTCAATGGAGAAATTCCGCCATGAGTCCGCAACCAGTCCGCCACTGGTCCGCAACATCCCTTGCATGCTGCGGACACCAAATTCTGCACCGCAGCCTAAGCTCCGCAGCGGAATTTTACGCATCGTCTAAACGAACACTTCTAAATAGAAGTGGAAGTCAATGGAGAAACGGCTCCGCCGCGGATTAACGCTGCGTAGTGTCCGCAGCGGAATTCAAGTGAAATTCCGCCACGTGTGAACCCAGCCTAAGACAGACAAAAACGAGCTAAAAAAATATATGGTACAATACATTAAAAATCGGTTTATAGTATCCCGGTTATTAAAAATAAAATGTGTGTAATTAAAACTGGATTAAAATATATTTAAAATCCGAAAGGTGTTGGGAAGATGTGACTGCAATTTGAATTTTCACTCTACAGCGTCGTGAGTGGTCATGGTAATATATTGCTATATTCGTATTTAATTTTATCTCTCGCATTCCTTACTGGTACTGTAGAGTTGAGATAGACTTAGCAGTGTATATTATTATTTTGGTGTTCATTAGTGTGGACATTTGTTGATTAGTATGGACATTACCTTAAATACTGGGTTAAGAGTTTTACTACCAAACTTTATAAAGTTCCGATCTTTTAAAATATTGATCCAATCATTATATCCATTTCTGATATGGTTTCCCCCATATGGCAAACATCTATTTTGAATTTATCCAACTATATCTTGAATAACTCAGACATTTTGCTCCTAAATAAAGGATTATCCTTTTATCACATCTTCCCAACACCTGTCTGATTTTTGTCTATGTGTCTTAATGTAAACATGACCTGTAACCCTGACCCGGTAGCTTTTATCTTAAACCGACCTCACATTCGGTTATTTAACCTGCACTTCACCCACCTTTGTCACCTGAGGAGGAAACCAGTTCGGTTTCAAAACACTTTGTTGTTCTTTGTACTAAATAAAATCCTTTTCTACTTACCTTGTTTACGTGACTGGGATGAACGGACAATTCTAGCCGTAGATCATCCACAAACCGGCTGCGCCAGAGATATATCAGCCTTTTTTTTTTCGTTACTCCTGCTGTTCAAATATAAAGGCTTTTTCCAGCTCTCGAATCGGATCTCAGGCTGCAACCAGACCCAAGTAACAACATCCCAGAGGAATACTGGAATATGCTACACTGGATGTTAACTTTACAAGGTCAGCACAACTTGAACCCAGTACACACTAAATCTGTTTATCGTTTCATGCACTATGTGCGCTTTGTTGCTTTTTTTCTTCTCTGTCTAGTCACAGTCACTCCGACAGCAAGCCTATGAGGCCAGAGGCCGACAGTGTACATCTGGAAAGACACAGCCAGAGGCTGGTCCTCATAGGCTTCCATACATGGTAGACCTGGAGGCCGTTGTCTGGCCTCCGGGTGTCATGGCAACCCCGATTGCATGGGGGCTGCGAATTTAAAGAGGCTCTGTCACCAGATTATAAGTGCCCTTCTCCTACATAATCTGATCAGCGCTGGAATGTAGAGAACAGCAGTGGTTTTTATTTTGAAAAACGATCATTTTTGAGCAAGTTAAGAGCAATTTTAGCTTTGTGCCAATTCGTTTCTTAATGACCAACTGGCCGTGTTTTTACAAACTCATTAGCATAAATCTAAAATTGCTCATAACTTGCTAAAAAATGATCGTTTTTCAAAATAAAAACCACTGCTGTTATCTACATTACAGCGCCGATCAGATTATGTAGGACATAGGGCACTTATAATCTGGTGACAGAGCCTCTTTAAGGGGTTAATTGCCGAATACAGCAGCGATGAGCACTGGAGTGTCAGCTGACCTCCCAGTTCACGATTCACACTGTTTGCGACAGCGTGAATCGAGAACGACAGTGACTTCCTGTCACACTGACAGGAAGCCTATCAGGACCAGCCGGAGGCGTCCGTTTGCCATGCTAACAATCAGCAGACCCCGCAATTTCAAAAGCGGGGTCTGCCGATGTGCTAAAAACCCCTAAAATGCGACATTTAATTGCCGAAATCAGCGGCAAAGGACCGCTGGCCGGCAAGAGTGGAGTGTCAGCTGTCAGTGAACTCCCGCAACGACGTATAGTGGTACGGGTAGGGGTTAAAGTGAGAATAATAAACTAACTCGAAATTCAGTGTTAAACAATTCTGACATTTCCCCCAAAAAATTTAAATCTGACAAACAGCCACCATTCTTTTCAATAAGGCTATGTTCACACACTTAACAAAAAACATCTGAAATTACAGAGCGGTTTTCAAGTGAAAACAGCACCTGATTTTCAGACGTTTTTTAAGCAACTTGCGTTTTTCGCTGCGTTTTTGTAGCGGTTTATATAGTCAATGAAAAACGGCTCCAAAAATGTCTCAAGAAGTGACATGCACTTCTTATTGGCCATTTTACGCGGCGGTTTATAAAAACTGCCGCGTAAAAAAACAGCCCGTCGGTTCTGCTTCCGATTTTTCCTCCGAAAATAAGCCGTGTGGACATACCCTAAGGGCTTATTCAGACGAACGTATAATACGTCCGTGCAATGCGCGTGATTAACCTGCGCCTCGCACTGACCTATGTTAGTCAATGGGGCCACTCAGAGTCCGTGATTGTCACGCAGCGTGTGTCCGCTGCGTAAAACTCACGCCATGTCCTATATTTGTGCGTTTTTCGCGCATCACGCAAACCATTGAAGCCAATGGGTGCGTGAAAATCACGGACAGCACACGGACGCACTTCCATGTGACGTGCATGATTCGCGCAAACAGCAGTAAAAATTCTGAATGAAAACAGAAAAGCACCACGTGCGTTTCGGTTTACAAACAGTGTCATAATCATGGCGGCTGCGCGAAAATCACTCATATGCTGCTGACACACGGAGCGGTTATGTATCTTTTGCGCGCGCAAACCGCACACGCTCATGTGAATCCGGCCTAACAGTCACAAGCCTTCAATCCATGGAGTCTGTCAGTTCCTTAATCTGTTGACTATCGACTTCTTGTACAGCTACCACAGCCTGCCAGACACTGTTCAGAGAGGCGTACCGCTTTCCTTCACCGTAAATCTGCAGTTTAAGAAGGGCCCACAAGTTCTCAATAGCCTTTAGGTCAGGTGAGGAAGGGGCCACGTCATTATTCTTTCATCTTTAAGGCCATTACTGGCTAGCCATGCAGTGGAGTACTTCGATACATGTGATGGAGCATTGTCCTGCATGAAAATCATGGTTTTCTTGAAAGATGGAGACTTTTTCCTGTACCACTGCTTGATGAAAGGGTCTTCTAAAAACTGGCAGTAGGTTTGAGAGTTCATTTTTAGTCCATTTTTCACATGAAAAGGTCCAACTAGCTCATCTTTATTAATACCAGCCCATAGCAGTACCCCCACCCTCCACCTTGAGGTGGGGGTACTGTGGAGCTCCGTGCCAGTTACTGATCCAGCCACGGGCCCATCCATCTGGTCCGTCAAGAGTCACTCATCTCATCAGTCCATAAAACCTTTACAAAAAAAAAAAAACACAAAAAAACACGGTCTTCAGATATTTCTTGGCCCAGTCTTGACGTTTCATCTTCTGTGTCTTGTTCAGTGGTGGTCGGGTTTCAGGCTTCCTTACCTTGGCCATGTCTCTGCGCACTGAACACCTTGTACTTCTGGGCACTCCAGGGAGGTTGCAGTTACGGAATATGACAGCACTGGAGAATAATGGGTTCTTGGTCGCTTCAAGTTTGATTCTTCTCAAATCTTTGGCAGTTAATTTGCAGAGTTTTTTTTTTTCTCAACACGTTTCTTGCGACCCTGTTGACTATTTGCAAAAAAACGTTTGATTGTTCTGTGATGACGTTCCAATATCTTAGCATATTAAAGAGTGCTGCATCCCTCTGAAAGATTTACATTGTTGACTCAGTCAGTTAATGCTCTTTTTTGGCCTATTTTGCCAGGGGAAAACAAGCTGCCTAATAATGCTGCACACCTTGATATAGAGTCTTGATCTCCTTAGGCCACACCCTCCCTCATTACACATACACATCACCTGATATGCTTCATCCAATAAGCAGTCAAGTTCATGCAGCTTGGAGTTGGAAAATATGCATAAAGATGATTATATGGTCAAAATACTCACTTGTCTAATAATGTGAAATCGCTGCAAAAAAAAACCCAAAAAACAACCCACATCATCTGCTATTTGTTGCAGGTTTTACCTCCCCATTGAATTCAATGGGGAAAACCCGCAACAAATAGGCAGCGATTACGCAAATACAATGGCCATGCTGCGGACTAAAAAAAAACTGCCCAGCAGGTCAATTTCTGAGCGGTTTTCTGCTCAGTATTTACGCAGCTTGTGGATGAGGTTTGTTCAAATCTAATCCACTCTGCTGCTACTGTATTATGCGGCCGATTTTCCACATTTGTGAACTTACCCTAAAAACTACAGCTTGCACTCACACAGCTCCATCGACTGAAAAAAAAAAAAAAAAAGTTATGGGTCTCAGAATATAGTGACAGAATAAAAAAAAAAAATAATATATATATATATATTTTTTTTTTGTTAGAGTAGTTTAACATACACAATATATATATATATATATATATATATATATATATGGTATCGCTGTAATCCGACTTGCCCGCAGAATAAAGTTAACATGTAATTTTTACTGCACATTTAACGCTGCATATTTTTTTCTTCAATTCCACCCCACAAAGTCTTTTTTAAAAGGATTCTCCATACATTATATGGTACCATTAAAAAATATAACTCGCCGCAAAAAAAAAATTAAGCCCGCATATGGCTAGGTCGATAGTAATGGGGTTTTCCCAGAATCATAAATTATCGCTTATCCACAGGATAGGCGATAGTTTTCGGATTGCTGGGGGCCCCAACGCCGGGACTCCCAACGATTGGGAGAACATGGGTCCCGAACACCACATCCTCCTCACTGCACGCCCCACAGTGAAGAGGCGCTTGAATAGAGAGTTGTTCCAGCCCCGCTCCATTCAATGTCCTCCTCACTGCAGTTGAGCAGTGAGGAGTTACAGGGGGTTCGGGACCCCAGTTCTCACGACTGGTATGGGTCCCAGCAATCAGAAAATGCTCACCTATCCTGCAGATCTCTGTCCATCCATGTGCCAGAAAGTCAAATCTACTCAAGCTACGAGCTGGAGTAGTTTTCTGCTATAATTTTCACCACTTACTGGCATAAATTATAGCAAATTTGTCTGGCCACAGGTGGCTCTGCCCCTTCCACTAAGCTATGCACAATTTTTAGAAAAGTGCCATGAGTGGCGGATGCAGCACAAAAGTCACATTTCCTTCTAAGCAAATTGTGACTTTTGTTCCATTTGCAACTTTTTTTTTGTGCCAAAAAAACGGACATACAAAAGTTTATACATTTCCCCCTCTCTTTAAACAGACCACCCCTGAATCTTTTGTGTTACGACTTTCAATTCCCTTGCATTCTTTGTAAATTGGTCCTCTTTGAGAGAACTACATTATATATAAATATATATTACACACACACACAAAGATAGTTGGGCCCATGCATTCACTACATTCATGTTTCCACTAGATATCTGGTAGTTTAAAAGGTTAGACAACAGATCAGTAAGGAATGTTTATTGTAATATTTTAAGTTGGTATAGAAAATTGATTTGGGAAGAGTCATTCAGGCACTAGCACATAACAGTCATATGGTACGGTTGGTATTGTGCCAATTTCTTATGAGAAACAAAGAGCTTCATTAAACTTCAGCGAGCAGTCAAACCTGTTTAAGAGCACCGCAAAGAGGAACAACTTGATTTGCAGTGACAGCTAAGCATGCTTTCTCAAAGTGTATAGACGAAATTGACCCAGGGGACCACAGACTAGCATTTTACTTAATAATTAAGTAGAGTCCTCCCGTAGGTTGTACACCATGTACGGAATCACAGGGCGAGAAGATAGATATAGCGAGACATGTTCCTGGGCTCTATTCAAAGATAAAATGTGGATCTTCGACACAGCTCTCAAAAATGACACACCGATATTTCGTGCATACCTGGAGTAGTCATACATTTAAATAAATATATTCTAAGGACTGTGTCCGATTTACAGCTCTCCATGGATTGCAATGAATAGATTGTTGTTAAATGTGAATGAAGGCTAGACAATGGAGGAGTTTAAAGCCAGATAAGCCACATTAACCCTTTACAGACAATGAATCTTTTCGATTTTTCGTCTAGCAAACTAGAATGATTTTTATTGTAATTCATTAGAGCAGTGCGTTTTTAATAATGTAATACTAGTTATTAGGGCTGGGTGATTAAGACTTAAATAAAAAAAAAAAAAACACAATTAATTCAACATGTAACCTCGATTACGATTAACTAACAATTATTTAGGCCACAACCCTTTTTGAATGCCACACCCCCTATTTGCATGCTACGCCACTGAATATTTAACCCCTGAGCCTGGTGTCTACCACTGTATATAATATAGCCTTAGTCACTGCCCCCACTCAGTGTAATGCACCTATAACTGCTCTCCATACAGCATAGTGCCCCTGTAACTGCCCTCCACACAGTAGAATGCCCCATAACTGCCCTGCACACAGTATAAAGTCCCCCATAGCTGCCCACACACAGCCCCAATAGTGGCTGAGAATAAGAATATACATACTCACCCAAACCCATTCCAACGACGAGTGGAGGAGATCCCTCTGCTCCTCCGGTCTGTGCGGCACAGCGCAGGCAGGCGCGATGACGACACGGCCTCACGTCTGGCAATACATAGTAAATGATAGAGCAGTGAGGTCCCTGCTCTACCATTGGATTCAACTGTATCTGCGTCCTGAAGATGCAAATACAGTTTAAACCAGGAAAAAATTAAATTGATAAAACCGAAATTCACAAGACGACAAATACCCTACTAGGTATCTCCTTGGTATCACCAAGGGGCAGAATAAAAAAAGAAGATCTCATAGGCACCAGAAAATGGCACCCTACGGCCTTGTTCACATGCATTCCATATCTGATCTATTTTTTTAAGCCAAAGCCAGAATTGGATCAATGACCTGTTAAGGCTTCCCTTATATAGTTCCTCTGTTTAGGTACCTTTTCTCATTTTGGTTTAAAAAAAAACAAAACATGTAAAATCTGCATAAATTCTGTACTGTGTGAACAAGGTCTATCAGTCAGTGGGTCCTAAACACAGGGGAAAGATAAAGGAAAGCAATGAACATCGTTCACACAGTGCAGATTTGATAAAGATTGAAAGTATTTGTTAAGCCAAAACCAAAAACCGATCCTAAACAGAAGAAATATATATAAAAAAGGAAGGCCTTTAGGAGTCTTCAGGATGATCAAATTCTGGTTTTGGGTTTAAAAAAATGCATGCAAAAATCTGCAGTGTGTGAACAAGACCTTAGGCCAAATGCACACTATGCGGAATTTGGTGCAGAAAATCAACATCAAAGCAGCAGCCCATTGCAGGCTATTCCGCAGGTAAAAATCTACACCTAAGGCCCAATTCACACGAACGTATTTCACGTCCGTGTTACGCGCGTTAAAACGACGGACGTCACACGGACCTATGCAATTCAATGGGGCCATTCAGACAGTGTTTTTCACGTATGTCCGCTGCGTGAAACTCACTGCATTTCCTATTCTTGTGCGTTTTTTTGCGCATCACGCACGTCTCATGTGACCGCTGCAGCCAATCACAGGCTGTACCGGTCACATGGGCTGCAGCGTCATCCAAGGAGGCAGGACAGGACTGCAGATCAGAGATGCGTTGCCATAACAACGGCTGAAGTATGAGCTTTTTTTTTTACTGCTGCTTTCTGCAGTGGAAAAGCCACCCGAGAAAATGCACCAATGTGGTGTTTTTTCGAACGGAACCAGGTCGGACACGCTTTATAAAAATCACGCAGCATTTCCAGCTGTGGGAACAGGGCCTAATTCTGCATTTTTTTGGTGCGGTTTTTAGATTTTGAATGCGGAAATAGGTGCATTTAAAAAAAAAAAAAAAACAGGTCAAATACAAATCGCGAGCGGAAACGCAAGATAAATAGACATGATGCAGATTTTAAAATACGCACCGCAAGTCAATTTATCTGCAGGAAAAAAAAATCTGCAACGTGTAGATGAGATTTCTTGAAATCTAATTTATTTTGTTGCTACTGTATTTCGCTGCAGATTTGCTGCACGAAAATAACCGTGGAAAACACGAACGTAATACACGATTTTATCTTCAAAATACTGACCAAGTCCGCAATGTGTGAATGAGACCTTAGGCCATAGTCAAATTGGTGATTTTTCAAATGGAGAAAATCGGATGTGAATTTGGCAGAGAATACACAGCAGAAATCCAAGGCTGACCCACAGATTTCTGCCTGCGTGTTGCAGATTAATATGTCGGAAAGTCTGCACGCAGATTAGCCCCATTGAAATTAGCGGGTTTAAATCCTGCCCCATATGAAAAACGGGGTGGTTTCTAATTAAAGCCATTGGGATGCTGTTTTTCACAATTCCTAGACAACCTGTGTCAAACGGTCCCTTCTCCAGCACTATCATCATTCACTTGACCCACAACACCCCCTTTTTTCATCTCTACTCAAATGTGTTGTCCCAGTTGGTTCGGCCAACGGAATTGGAGAAAGAAAAAAGGAGAATAGTTGGAATAAAGGAGAATGGACAGAAGTTTGGAAGAAACTGCAAATACACAGAAAATAGAGGGAGGAGGAGGAGCAAAAAAAAAAACCAAAAAAAAAAAAAAACTGCCTACCACCAAGAATTAACAAACACAAAAACAGACTGCAGAAGGTAGCAGAAGTGACACAAGAGCGTGTGTGGGGGGGGGGGGACACAAGAAGTGCAGTTAGTATCAAAAATGCACTTTGTTGTGCAAGAAACAGCAAACAGTGGGACATATTTACCAAGCATGGCCTTTTTTTATGCACCAGTCTGCGTATAAAAGTAGTAAGAGGCAACTACTTCAGAGGCACACATCCCTAAAAAAAATTAAAAAAAAAAAATCTGCCCCATCTTCTGCTGTTCGTGCACCAGAAAGGGAGAACTATTTCCCCTATAATTTACGCCAGATTAGGTCATAAATTGCTAAAAAGTGTGTGGTTGAGTGGCACCGTTCCCTTCTACAAAGCCATGCCCACTTTTGCAGAAGTGGCACAAATGCATTAAAAGTAAACAATTTTTGCACAAAATTCCATTCAAGAAAACTGGAGAAGAACATACTGTAGCCAGGGATCAGAGTTGCTGCTGGCAACATTATGAATTTGTTAGGCCCCATGCACTAGAATGTATTTTTATGGCCGCAACTCACCTGGAAATCTACGGGTGAATTGCGGCTCCATTCATTTCAATGGGCCCAGGTACACAACCGTGGTTTCCACGGTCCGTGCATTGCCCGGCAGCCTGGACCGCAAAAAGATAGGACATGTCTTATTACGGCCACATTTTGCGGTCCAGGCTTGTTGAAGTACACACGGCAATGTGCACAGCCCATGATTTGCAGGAGGCCGTGGGTGACACTCCGCTGCCGTCAGACCCGCAAATCACGGCCCGTGCACACCACTACGGTCGTGTACATGGGGCCTTATTCTTCAGAAGATATACTTGGGTTATAACGCATGTTTATCAACCATCTGTGATATAAAAACAAACAAAAAAAAGAGTCAATGTAAAAAAAAACGCAATACCACAAGGAAAATGTAAAAGGACATACGTTGAAGAGGCCTAAAATAGCAAAGTGAGATAAAGTGGTGAAAAAGTTGTATGTGAAGATGCAAATAACTGTCAAGTGTATAGTCTCTCTGATCACACTCTGCGAAACTTCAAAGAACATCACGGCAGCTAGATATTAGAAGTGAAGTGTTGTCTGCGGATGAAAGATTAATCAGGTTTTTAAAAAAATAAATCAACTCTTAGAAAAAAAAACGACATGAACCAATGCAACTTGCAATCGTCATAGTAAAAATGAACTCTTTAGGCTGTGCTTTTACAAACAGCATCTTATGTAAAAAGATAAGGACATGGTAAAAACGTACATGTCCTTAGATGCAGAGGAGACCCTTTGACCACTTTCACATGGCAGTATTTTGTAATCCAAAACTAAGGGTTGATTCAAAACACAGGTGTAAATCTTTCCATTAGGCCCTGTTCACATCTGCGTCTGTATTTCGTGTTATTCCGCTAGGGGAGCAGAACAATGATATTACCGGCAGCGCCAGTTCTGTTGTACAACGGAAACTATCGGTGCCCCACAGAACCCATTGATTTTAATAGTGCTGTCGGGGTGTCTGTGGTTTTACCGGAAACAATAGCGCAGAATGCTGTGCTATGGTTTCCAGTATTTTCGGCCGGATTGAACGCGGATGCCCGACGCAGATGTGAATCTGCTTATACTTTCTCTCTGTGTAGGTTCTACTCCAGGTTTTGGCTTACCAATACATACCTAAATACTGCCATGTGAAAGGCCTAACAGGAATTTTCCCAACATATCTTCTAGATGCGCGATAAAACCATCATGTTTCCGTACCGCATTTGACAGGGTATCCTCTCATATGAATATGCGGATAGGCCAAAAATGCCTTTTGTGAAAAAAAAAAGAAGCACTCCGTCAATAAGACATGTAATCCACCGCTGGAAAAAAACAAAAACATACTGGCTTCTGCTTAGCAAACAGTGGAGATAGAAAGTTTAACGGACCAGAGTTTTTAGGGGCTCCGGTTTCCCTTTGAAACAATTCCGTCATGTGAAAAATGTGAAGGAGAAACTATAGCACATAAGAACCTTAGCAAACATTTAGTAGTTTCATACTCAAACATAGGCGTTTGAGCTATTATGCGCACTGTATTTTATTACAATCATTTAAAATAACAGAATAGATACATCGGACTTTTTACTCAATACCACATAAGGCTATACTAGGCGACGTAGTCAAGCTAGAGTCAGCCTGAGGGCTCATAAACACAGCCGTATTAGGCTATGTTCACACGGAGTATTCTGCCTCAAAATTCCGTTTGGAAGTTTGAGGCAGATTTTCCTCTTCCTGCACGCCGATTTTTTCGCTGCGTTTTTCGCCCGCGGCCAGTGGGCACTGCGGGGATAAACCGCCGCGAAATAAGCTTTCTCTGCCTCCCATTGAAGTCAATGGGAGGTCAGAGGCGGAAACGCCCGAAGATAGGGCATGTCGCTTCTCTCTCCCGGGAGCCGGTTTTACTGCTCGCGGGAGAAAACCGCCCCCGCCTCCCATTGAAATCGACGGGAGGCATTTTCGCGCCGTTTTTGACGAGCTTTTTTGTCAAAAAAATCTTGTGTGAACTTAGCCTTACAGCGGATTTCTACAGAGCCATAATAGGGCTGCCATACAGGTGCATGAGCCCCCTACTGTGCCGCTGTATGCTTCAGATTTCATACACCGTCACGTAGAGACCTTTTCTGTCAGTTTCCGCATAAATCTGATAGCCTTCATACGTATGAAGGTATTCCTGTGGAGAATATCTCTGTACTCAGGGAGTCCAACAGAGTCTGTACGGCACTACACAGAGGCCAAAGGCTAAGGAGCTGTACAATCCCTGTGCTAGTGTGAATGAGGCCTAATGGAGAGGAACTGAAAACCAGCCAATAAATTGCAAAAAAGTAGTACCCAAAAGTAGTGACATGTATACCAAGAAAAAGGGGGCAGTCCATAATAAATTTGGAGCAACACCCTCTTGATAAGGTGCAGACAAAGACAAAATAGGCCCCTTGTTTGTTTATAGTGAGACGTCTGAAATACAGCTTCTTTCTAGCAAGTCATTCATTAGGGGCCGATTTCTCTAAATGCTTGTAATACGCCATTAATTATGAGTCATAAGATTCATTAACATCCTTTCCCTAAATTAAGTAGACCGTAGGAAGCACGGTTATTTCCCTTTTAAGACTGCGCTGAGGGCACCTTTACCTCCAACTCGGTTGAACATATTGCAGAACAAGATAAAATAGTGCAATCTTTCATGAATATGGAGCATGCAATTTGCTACTTTTTTTTAAATAAATGTGCCCGGTTGAATATGCCTTTAATAATGAAGAGTAAAGGGTCAAGTTTACAGTTTCCACCAGTTTCCTCCTTCATGTTGCCTGACCTGGTACCTCCTGACAGGGTAGGCCACAAAGCAGCATGTCATCTGTCAGGCTCTATAGTAAACACAATGATACAAGAGTTGCCCCGTAAGGCCAAACTAAAACACCCCGAAAAAAGAAGGTTTTTTTTTTTTACACGGCAGTTTGAAAAAAACACCCCGTAAAAAGTCAGGCCTTTAGCCGTTTTTGGAGCCGCTTTTTATTGTCTCAATAGAAAAACCGCTCCAAAGAAAAAAAAAAAAGGAATCAAAAAACGCTTGATGCTTTAAAAACGGCTGAAAATCAGGGGCTGTAATCCCCTGAAAACAGCTCCGTATTTTAGAGCCGTTTTTAGTTTGCCGTGTGAACACATCCGAATTCATAAAGAGAAAAAAAAAAACACTATACTATACTATATAGAGCCCAAAAAAAGTTACAGAAAATAATAATTACGGTGGATTCATCGCAGCAGATTTTGTTGCAGAAAGTTCTGTCCTCGAAAATCATACCATTTCGGCCTTCTTCACACAGTGCAGATTTTGCATGTATTTTTTAGGCAAAAAGCAGCAACGGAACCTAAAGTAATATATAAAACTAAGGCCTTATAGGTCTCCTCTCCTGGATCCAATTCAGGCAGGGGGAGAAGAAGAAAAAAAAAAAAAAAAAAAAAAGAAAGATACAAAATATGCATCGTGTAAACAAGGCCTTCATCTAAGTGCGGTGGTTTCTGCAGCACGCACATGGATTTTTTGCGAGTTCCATTAAGATGAAGAGAACACATTTTCAGTTGCAGAAATTTCTGCAACAAAATCTAGCACGTGTGAATCCACCCAAAGGGCTAGTTCACACAGAGTATGTTGGTGCTATTTTTGAGTGCAGGCAGGTCAAAATCTGATTTTTCCAACAGCAAAAAATTCTGTGTGAACAGGGCCTAAGGCTGAGTTACCAGTCGTCGGATACGCAGAGTAAAAATCAGGCAGCGTATCCAGCCTGGAACCCGCAGCAACTTCCGTATGAAAAACAAAATAAAATAAAAAAAATCTCACCAAATTGTAGTGTGGTTTTTCGGATGGAATTTCTATACTTACGCCCCCCCCCCCTCTTTTCTGCGCGTAGTCCACATGGCCTCCTACGATGACGTTGCAGGCCATGTAAAGCTGCAGCCTGAGATTGGCTGCAGCTGTCACATGGGATGAAACATCATCCCAGGAGGCCAGACTACAGTAAGGAGAGCAGTCTCTTAAAAGAAAAGTAGAATTAGTTCTACCAGTAATACAGTTTCTATGAATCCTCCATGACCGCACCACAGGAGTTGCCTATTGGTCCTAATAGAGACAGGAAAATAGGAGAGAGGTTAAAAACCCCTCCCCACCTCGCTTTCGGTATTGTTTTATGATGCTCAAGAAGAAAAAAATGGATTTACTACTGAAAGAATACAGAGGGGAAACGCAGTGCGGTCATGAAGGATTCGTAGAAACCGTATTACAGCCAAGACTAATTCTACTTTTCTCCGCTCACCTCTATGACCGCACCACAAGAGAATACCAAATTAATAGTGAAGGGATGGACAATCGCCCGGGAGAACTTTTCTCCCAAAGGACAGTTCAGAACTTGAACCTAGGTCAAGGCAGGAATGTTTCGTGAAAGTATGAAGACCCGTCCAAGTAGCAGCTTTGTTCTATTGAAGCGTTGGCTCTTTTTGCCCAGGAAACGGATACTGATCTGGTAGGGTGAGCTCTTAAATGTGGGGGAACTAACTTTCCTTGTATTTTCTAGGTCTCACAGATGGAATTTTTAACTCATCTAGAAATGGTATTTTTGGATACTTTTTTGTATCCTAGACTCTGTAGTATCTGACATGTTATACAGAGGTGGTTTAACAGAAGAACGGTAGAATCTGCTATGATCAGAAAGTCATCCAGATATGGTACGATGCTCATTCCACTTAGGCCTTATTTACACGAACGTGTTTTTAACATCCGATACACGCGTGAAAATCACGCATGTCGCACGGACCTAGGTTAGTCAATGGGGACGTTCAGACAGTCTGATTTTCACGCAGCGTTTATCCTATACTTGCCCGTTTTTCGCGCATCACGCACCCATAGCAGTCAATGGGTGCGTGAAAATCACGCGCAACACACGGAAGCACTTCCGTGTGTCGCGCGTGATTCGCGCAACAGTAGATAAACAAATTAAGGGAAAAAATAAAAGCACTTCCTTCATTTCTTTTTTTAAACATCAACAACACGTGTCATAAGGATGGCATATGCGTGAAAATCACGCAGCCACGCACCATTCACAGATGACACACGGAATTGCAACGCACGCAAAACGCTGCATTTTTTTGCACGCGCAAAACGCAAGCGCTCGTGTGAATACGGCCTTAGATGTAGGAACGATACTACCTGTGTCATAAGCTTTGTAAAAATTTGCGGGTCGGATGACATTTCAAATGGGAGAGCTCTGAATTGGAAGTGTAGTAGTTCTTGATTTATTTCTATCGCGAATCTGAGAAATTTCTGGAAATGTGTGCGGGTCGGAACTTGAGAATATGTGTCCGTTAGGTAGATTGCAGCCACGACTGCATTTTTTGGAATGAGGGGAGTAGTCGAACGAATAGATTCCATCTCGAACGGTCGGTATCTTATGAACTTGTTCAGTGGTTTTAAAGGGAACCCGTCACCAGCATTTCACCTATTAAACCGTCAATACCTGGTGGTAGTGGGTGAAAAATCATTTCTATATAACCAATAATTGTCTTCTTAGTCGGCTCTGTAGCTTTAGTATTCAGTTTTTTAGTGTTCCCACACCGTATGCAAATGAGCATAAGAGTCAAATCTTCGTTTGAATAGTCAAATCTTCATTCCTCAAGTCTTTCCGAGTTTACCCCGCCTCCTTACTCTTGATTGACAGCTCCTCACCTCCCCCCGACACACAAAATCCTGCGCTTGTGCATTGATATCCTATTCTGGTGTGTGCACACAAAAGGGACACCGGATTATTACGATAAAAGGCGCAAAATGTTTGCAGACCGTTATTTACAGTCGGAGGAGTTTAGAAAAGGGGATAACGGCAATGAACTTTTGATAGCAGCGGCTAGTGAAGGATACATCAACCGGTGAAATGCTGGTGACAGGTTCCCTTTAAGTTTATGATAATGTGGTATGTTGCAATTGGCTTTCTGATAAGAAAAAGACTTGAATTTTGTCCTCATTTCTTGTTTGGGAACGGGAGTAATTACATTCATGTGAAGAATTTTTAAAGAATCATTCACCTAGTTTCTTTAAAAGACCTGGTGACTGTTTTGTAAGCATGAATTTTGTAGGAGGGCAAGAAAAATTCTATTTTGTATCCTGTTTGGATTGTGTAAAGATGATATTCTTGCTTTTTCCTGCTTTCGGGTAGCTCTATCTACCAATCTTTACCTCTGAAATTCTCTTGGTTTCTTGGGGGATGAAAGGACTCCCTCTTTTTCAAGCCATATACACACAGATCTAGTGACACAAGTGGTAGAAATGTTTGTCTTCAAACGTTCATGGGAAACAGTCAGCCGTGGTGAACAGCCTTTTCTATCCATCGGATCCTTAAGTGGTGATGAATCTTCATAGGGTAGCGTGGTTTCTTTGCGACTTTAGCTACCTGTGCATCAATCCTAGGGACTTCTTCCCAATCCTCAACATCCTCAGTACTAAAAAGGAAAGAGTTTCCCAATTTCACCTGGGATGGACAATTTTCTTCCGCCAGAATTTTGGAAGTACATGTCTGGCATAAACGTTTTTTGTACATAGCAGAGAACTTTTATTTGAATAAATGGCGCATTTGCATCCCTGTCTCTTCTGTGACGGGTCCTTGTCTGCCTAATAAATAAGGCGGACGAAGGTATATAAATAAATGCCCCCCATATACCCAGAATATAAACCTCGAATACTCACTGGGAGTAGCACTGGGCTCTGCTAACGCAGTGCGGGAGGTCATATCAGTCTCAGGCATATTGAATACCAGTGACAGCACACAGGGAAAGAATCAAAAAAATTTCCATTACCTTTATAGTAGACCTCAGATACAGGGTGACCATTTGACTTTGGCACCGAGAAGCAAGACTTCTGGTTTCTGCGCCAGAAGAGTTTGAGTCCCCGTGTCCTACTTCACTTCCACTGGAAGTAGAGGAGACACGTGGAGGGTCCTGGGTAGGGAGAACTCCCGAAGGAGACCAAACTCTCGTTCTTCGGGTAAGGCCACACGGAGCGGCCCTGACAGTCGCAACGCGGCTAACAACCGCACTGGCACCATGTTCCGTGCGGCTGTCAAGCAGCCTGTTAGTGGCCGCACGTTGGACGGTTTACTGGCGTTCTTTATCTGCCAAATCGTGCGGCCATGAATTAATACACCCTTTATGGCCGCACGATTTTGCAAATTACAACTTCATTCATTCTCTATGGCAGCGCAGGAAAAAGCCAAACACTGCACTCGGCTATCTCCGGCGCTCCCATAGAGAATGAACGGAGCGGGAGTGCCCATGCGCATGTAACTGGAATACTCCTTAACAAGGTATTTGATAGCCGCTCCTACATAGTGCCAGCGCGGTTGTTGGCCGTGTTGCGAACAAGTCAAGGCCACGCCGTGTGGCCTTACCCTTTGGCCCTGTTCACACAGCTTTTTGCCGCAGAAACCGCAGGAAAAAACATCCGAAATCGCATCCCATTGATTTCAATTGGAGACCGGGGAGTTTTTTTTTGCCGTGAGCGGGAAAAAAAAATGCTCGCTGGAAAAAGAGACATGCCATTTCTTCGGGCGTTTCCGTCTCGGACCTCACATTGACATCAATGGGAGGCAGAGAAAGCGCTTGTTGCGGCGTATTTTGCTCGTGGCGCTCAATGGCTGCAGTAAACGGCATGCAGGTCAAAATATGATTTTTCTGCCTGCAAAAAAACTCAGTGTGAACAGCACCTTAGAGACGCCAGCTTAACCCCCTACATGAGCGCAGAAGGGCGGTCAGATGAGAACCCACTCAGTCCTCCCACAGATATATCAGGAAGAAGTAGACTTCTCGATCGACCTTCTGCCTCTTAATAGCGTTAAGGAGGAGAATCCTCCATCCCTCAGTCCCCGGTAGAGAAAGGAAAACATTGGTGAAGGCGGGGTGGGGAGGGTTTCTCGTGTTCTCCGGTCCCTATTAGGACCAATAGGCAACTCCTGTAGTGTGGTCATGGAGGTGAGGGGAGAAAAACAACACACTTACCTTCCCTGGCTCAGCTAAGAGTCCCTGCTCATCTACCTGGTCTGGGTTGAGCTGACCTCTTGGGAGGACGTCATCTTGTCCAATGTGACGCTGGAACAAAACATCTAAGGAGGCCAGATCCACAAAGACCAGTCAGGAAGCAGGAACGCATCACTACAGCAGTGAGGAGAGTATAGCCTTTTTTTATGTTGAAATATGGATTACTTTTTTTCTTCTAGTCGCGATTGCCATTGTTGCTGGTTTTCCTTCTCCATTGAACTATTACAAAAAAAAAAAAAAAAAAACCTGCACAAAAAGGTCATTTTCCGCACGGAAAATGTATACAGCATGTGGATGAGATTTGTTAAATCTCATCCACTATCCTGCTTTTGTAATACAAAGCACATTTTCCACCTGTAAAACTGGACAGAAAACCTGCAGCAATTACGCTACATGTGAACATAGCCTTATAGATAAAATGGTATTCATAAGAAAATACAAAACAAGGTCTGTGTCCAAAGGGCAGTGGTGCACAAACCTCAGCAGTTTTCCTAGTAAAGTGCAACCGCTTCTTTTTGTTAAGCTAGAATGTATGTTTATCAAGATGCCCTTTACACACCCCACATAACATAAAACAGGACTAGAGAATGTGGGTTTTTCACAAACTAGACAATACAAACACTATGTATACTTCGGATGTAAAAAAGGATGGGTATATAAATCACTAGTGACCTGAGCTTTTTACATTTATTTCTACATCACAGGTCAGTGTGGGGTACCACACAGATATAAGATTTAAACTTCCGTACACCTTTTAATACCATAAAAAGAAAGTGCTCAGAAATATGTGCAACAGTTTTCATGGTCCTTGCTTTGAAATTTCCCTTATAAGCCTACCACGCAGTTTTTGTGCGGTTTGCTCACCGTGGTAATTTACCGCACTGGCTAGATGTTACATTGGACTGACCAAGATTTACAGAGCAACTTGGATACAGAGGCAGATCTTTAAGAAAATTCGGAGAAACAGGTGTGTATGTAACATGATTTTTACTGCCCCACCCCCGGCCGATATTCATTCCAGTGTAGTAGTGTTTGTGTTTTCTATTTGCAATTTTGATAAAACGGAACATGATTAAGATTTTCTTTAGGTCAAGTTCACATGTTATTTTTTTATGTGGTTTATGTTGTTGGACAGACCAGGAGCGCGTTTGAAAAATGTAGTAGTTGCGACATTTCATCTATTCTGCAAAACTTCAGACTTCACGGACCTGTCCAAAAACAGTACTACTACATACATCTGGTAGGCTGCAGTCTGATCTACACATAGCTTCAATATTGGCCACTATGCAAATCGACAAGTTTGCCAAATTGAAAATAGTTAATGGCTGCAAAATTGTATAGTCATTACCAATCAGGTATTTGTAAGCTAAAAGCAGAAGTCCCAAAACAAATCTTTCCTTTATTCTACTCTGAAGTTTTTGGCTTCCAAATACTGATGAAAAACAAAAAAAAAACAAAAAACAAAAAACTGACCTAAATACTGCCGTGTGGAAGAACCCAAAGACAATTTAGAAAATTTGGTTCAGGTCTTGTATTATTTTTCTTGACAGGACAAAACACACTTTCTTTTATTGTGAATTATACTATGAAACAAGTCTAAATCCAGCAGATTCTATGATTTTCAACTTGGTCACGGTCAGAACATAGGCTTAGACATTGCAATTGAGGGTGGTTAAAACCGCATCCAAATACTGCATTGGGTTTTTACACCGATTAGCTGACTTTCGTTGCGTCTGCGTTTTTTACCGCAAATGCGTCGAAAAGGTAAAAACGCATGCGGTTTTCGGATGTGGTTCTAACTCCACCTTATTGCCTGAAGACACCCTTTAAGTTTAGGACTATGAGCCAAACTTTGCGGTGTCGCCCTGCCTGCATTGTAGATAATGAAGGTCATTGTGGCCGCGTTGCGATCCACAAGTTGCCGTAACCCAACAGTTTCAAAAATCCAGCAGGCTCAGATTTCTTGTGACTGTCTGGTCGCGGTAACCCGTGGTTAGCGGAGCAGGTCGACCCGTGTCGCTGCCAAAGTCAGTGTAGCCCTAGCTTAAGGCCAAGATACCAGGCAAACCTAAGCGCAGAACTCCAGTCCTTTTGTCACGTAATTTAGACAGCTGCACATCTGCCACTCAGGAATCTGGGAGGGCAGAGTGACAATTTCTATGGGAGCTGTAATAGCAGCTATGTTGCTTGTCACTCCAATAGCACAGGATATAATAGAACAGATAGAATAGGCCCAAATGTATTATTTAGTTGAAGTCGGATTTTGGCAGAAATTACACAGGTTAAAACGGCATCTTCTCACTCCTAAAAACTAAAATAGGCGAGAAAAGCATACTTCAACATTTAAATCCCCAATATCAGGGCATTTTAGGCCCATCCTTGTGCCACCCGAGAAAGCCCACTTTTCAACCAAATTTGCATTAACTCCACCCTTTTGCATTACGGTTGGTGGAATGGACCCGTCAAAAATCGGGACTGTCGGAAAGTGGGGGGGGAAATGGGCGTGGTCAAGCTTAAATGTAATTTTAGATTCAGACTAAGATCCTTTATCCAAGGCAAAGGTCAAACAATGAACAAGTTAGTGGCACAAATGTACGGCATGCATTTTTTAATAAATAGGGTGCAGTATTCGCCAACTACCCTCTACAACATTTGGATGCCAGGAACTCATGTTACGGTTTAAATGCATTTTTGTGCCACGAATCACTACAAAACCACAGCAAAAAAAAAAAAAAAAAATGCATTTAAGCCACGACCTGAGTTTTCAGCCTTCGAGAGGTTACACTAAAGACATTGTACATGGGGCAAAACTGCTCCATTCTTTTTTCGCATTTTAATAGGCAACTTATCACTCGCAAGTTTTGTACTACTTGTTAATGGTTAGGCTACATTCACACGAGCATATCAGATTCACATGCGTGAATGCATCAGTGTTTTTCGTGAGTGGCATGCGTTTTTCGCGCACTCACAAAGCACATCCTTTTCAAATGGAGGCATAGTTAACCCCTTTAATACAATATTTAGGTCTCAGACAGGGACTAGAATTCATTTTTTTATTTTTTGACAGCCTGTATGCAAAGTCCTGAACGAAGTATGATCGCTGATATTTGTGTATTTGGTTTTAATCCCTTTCAAGTCCTGCTTGTAGGAAGTCCAGAATTGTTGCTATGTTGGGATGAAGAATGTTTGGTTTTTCATCCCCACACCAGGAAAGGAACTTTTTCCAAACCTTGTTCTAAAATCACATTGGTCACTTATTTCCTACTTTTTTGCAGTGTATTGATTACCAATTCAGATAGTCCTTTTGATTTTAGGATGGAGGCTTCAAAAGCCAGGCTGCTTTGACGGTCTATATATAGGATTGGTCCTTCATATAGGAGATCACGACATATTGGCAGTATCCATGGTTCTGTTCGTTTTAGACTGTTTGGCCAAAAAGAGCAATTAAGATCACCCTTGTTTTCCCTAACCTGATTTTTTGTAAGGTCTTTGGTATTCGTGGAATTGGAAGAAAAGCATAGGAGAGTTGGAAGTTCCAATTGGGAGCCAATGCGTCCACTTCTAGACTCTTTTCTCTTGGGTTCAGAGAAAAGAATAAAAGTAGTCTGAGTTTTTCTGGCTTGCAAATAAGTCCACTTATGGTAGTCCCCACTTTCGCGTTATCTGAAGATAGACCTCCGGTTTTAGGCACCATTCGGTTGGATCTAAATACTTCTGACTTAAGAAATCTGCCTGGATGACGGAAGAACCCTTGAGATGGAGGGCTGAGAGGGATAGTAGTCAAGGCTCTGCCCAAGAAAATATCTGCCCCGCTAGGATATGTAGGTTTTGTCTGGTACCTCCCTGATTTCTCAGGTATGCAATTGTAGTCATATAGTCTAAATAAATTCTCACATGAGAGCTTAGGTTAAGATGTTTTCTATTTTAGGGACTCCAGGAATGCTCTTAATACTCTGAAATTTGACGAATGAGGACTTCTTTGCATTGGCCAAACCCCTTGAATAGGATCCTGGATCCAATGTTGCTCCCCTACCTCTTTTGCTTGCATCCGTAGTTATGGATTTTACTTGGTACGGGTGCCAATGGATTCCCTTTTTTAGATTGTTGTTTTCAGCCACCACAGGTGAGGGGTTTTCAGCCACCACAGGTGAGGGGTTTTCACGGATTTTGGCAGCAAGATCTTTGTGTCTAGGGAGAGGTGGGATCTGTTCCACTGTGATATCCGGTCCTGTGGTTCTCTGGAGTGAGCCTGAGACCAGGCCACTGCCTGGATACAAGACATCATGGACCCTAGGACTGACATTGCCGTTCTTATGGATACATGCCTCTGTTGTATCAGAAAATAAATTTTTTGTTTTAAGAGAATTATCTTGTCCTGTGGGTGACGACATTTGTTTGTGGGAATCAATGAGAATTCCCCCCCAAAAAATTTTTTGAAGGAGACAGAACTGAATTTTTTTATATTTATAATCCAACCCAGAATTTGTAGGGTCTGTTGTGTCCGAATGATTTGGTTTTTCAGACAAGTAGTATCCTGGAACTACTAAGAAGGTCATCTAAATACGGAATAATGTGAATACCTTGAAGTCTGAGGAAAGCTACTATCTCCACAACTACCTTTGAGAATATTCTTGGTGCTGATGATATTTCAAACGGGAGAGCATTGAACTGATAACGCACTACTTTTTGACCTTCCAATGTGGCAAATCTTAGGAATTTTTGATATCCCTGATGGATAGGGCTGTGGTAGTATTCATACTGCAGGCCTATTATAGCCATCATGAAATCTTGTCCTATTAGTGGAATTGTAGATTTTACAGTTTCCATTTTGAACTTGCGGTAGGATACAAATCTGTTCAGGGGTTTTAGGTTTATAATCCTGGACGACGAGTTTTATTTTTACTAGAAATAGCCGGGAGTAGTGACCTAATCCTCTTTCAATCGGTGGAACTGGGTAAATAACTTCCTGTATTAACAATTTTCAAAGACCATTTCTTAATGCCAAATTTTGTGTAGGATTTTGAAAGGATGTAACAACCATATTTTTTGGGGGAGAGGAGGTGAATTCTATTTTGAATCCATGAGTTTTTTTGTTACTACCTTTTACTGCTCTAGGTGTTTTGAGATTCTTCCCTCCACAAATTTGTCCTGGTATGGTTTATTTTGGTTGAAAAAGATATTCCTGCCTTTTCCACCTTTTGGCCAACTCCATCTACCCGATTTCCATTCCCCTCTATAGCTATGGGACGGACCACGAAAGGATGGTTTCTTCCTGGGAATTTTAGGTTCTGAAAAGGGTCTCTCTTATCGGTCACCTTTTCCAAGATATTATCTAGGTCTGGCCCAAACACATATTCCCTCTTGGAACCGGATAGCACATAGCTTGGTCTTAGATATCAGGTCACCACTCCCCATTTTTAGCCAGAGGGCCCTTCTGGTAGCATTAAATAGTACCCCTGCTCTTGAAGCAATCTTGATGGATTCTGCTAAGGCTTCAGCTAGGAACCCTGTTGCTTTGGCTAACAATGGAATGGTGGTGATATCTTCTCTAGGAATCCCTTCTCTTAGGTGAACTTCCAGTTGGTCTAAACATCTGCAAATGGACCTTGCCACACAGGTATCCCGTGTTTACTTGAAGCAGGGCAGAAGAAGCCTCCCATGATTTTTTTTAATAGGCTATCAGCCTTCCTATGTAGTGGGTTCTTTAATTGGGAAGAATCCTCAAAGGATAGTATAGTTTTCTTACCCACTTTGGCAACCTTGATATACCGTATTGTTCGGACTATGAGATGCACCTCACTAGAAGACGCACCCAGGTTTTAGACAACAGAAAATAGGAAAAAATGCCATATTTTACAAAGAGAAAACTATTGGTTAAATAATTTGTTCAGTTTCACCACATTCTGAAAGCCATAACTTATTTTTTTTCATCATCTGATTGGTGTAAGGGCTTTTTTTTTTTATTAGCACAATTTTTTTGTTACAAACGATTTTTTTTTTTCACGGTTTATTTTTTTTTAATGGAGACCAAAAGACCGATTCTGGGGTTTTAATTTTTATTACGAGTCCAATAATGCTATATTGTAATAGTTTGACTTACCAACGAGGCGATACGAATTATTTTTTTTATTATTTTTTTTTTAAAAACATCTGAAAGTGGGAAAAGCTTTTTTTTGTAACTATTAAAAAAAATATACACGTCTGAAAATTTCTCTAACTTTCTTTTTGCAAATTTTATTAGTTCCCCTAGGGGACTTGAACCAATGATCGCTAGTACAATATACTGCAATACATGGATGAATTACGGAAACAGCGTAACTCACTGAGCTATGCGGTTTCTGTAACTCCCATAGTAGCGAATGGCAGTTACAGAAGCAGTAACAGAATAGTAACTACTATTCAGTTCTATGGGAGTTACGGAAACTGCGTAGCTCAGCGAGTTACGCCGTTTGCATATCTCGATCATGTAACCAGGAAGTGGCCAGAAGACGGCGGAACCGGGTAAGATAGAACGGGGCCCCATTCTAGAGATAGGTGCATGTCTCAGAGGTGGGACCCACATCTGACATTTATGACATATCCTGTGGATATGTCAAATGTCCTTCATGGAAAAACCACTATAAATGCCACGATCGCTATGGACCACGGCATTTAACTAAACGGCCAGGAACAGTGTGATCGCCCACTCCACACATCATCCCCTCCCCATGATGTGACAGCACATCATGGGTTGGGAAGGGGTTAAGTAAGGAGCTGTCAGGGGTCCCTTGACTGCCGACTTTAAGAGGCAGGGACTTTTTAGCCAGATTTATTCTTGCTAAAAACTGCGTCTTATAGTCCGAAAAATACGGTACATTTTTGGGACATCCATCCATTTTAATGTGTCTTCATCTAGTGGAAATCTCTTATCTCTGCTGACCGAGACAATTGTTTTTCGGGAAATTTCCATTCATCTTCAATAAGACCCTGAAGATTTTCATGGAGAGGGAAGCATAGCTACTTTTTTGCCCGTAATCCAGCAAACATCTCATCCTGGATCGTACGGGTTTCTTGCATCTCTTCTACCCCCATAGTACTTCTTACTGCACTAAGTTGTTCCTGCGAATTTTCACTTGAAAAATAATACTTTTCTTTTTGGGAAGAAGGTGGTACCAGTAGTTCCCCTTCCTCAAGGATATCACCCGATATAGAGGGAAGGCAACTACCCCCTTCAGACCCAGAATTCTCTTCTGCCACAATTTCCTTTTCTTAGGTGTGGGAAGGGGTTGAGTGGGGAAATCTGCCTGAGAGAAAGAGGCCAAAGAAGGTTGAATCTCCAGCGTGACTATCCCCCTTAATCTATGCCATAAATGACAGTACTTCAACCCTCATAATTTTTTCTGAGCAGGAATGGCATAGGGATTTTTTGTTAATAGCAGATAACTTCTTAGAGAGGAAGCTGGAAGGGCGAAACCCAGGGTCGGGCGAGTTTGTTTGACGTGCGGCTATTGATTTGATTTGAATCACCAATGTTTGTATTCTTATATTTTCCTGTAAGTATGGAATAAATCTTGCATATTGCAAAAAAAAACAAAAAAAAAAACAGAGGGTGTTGCACTATTTCTCCTTTTCTTTATTGGAGTCATAGGATTTATCCTGCCTGGAGTCTGAGCATCGGACACGGTTTAGAGCTCCATGTGACTACAAGGATCATAACAACTGCATACACCTTCTCTGGATTGTGGATTGTCTATTGCTTGTGGACTGAGCAGAACCGTCTATAAGACTACAGGTTGGACTGGTTTCTCAGTGCTGTTCGAGTGGTGAAAAACTTGATTTACTTTTGTTTTATTTCTAGGTGTTTGGATTTCACATGACTTTTTGCCTGCTCCAGCCTGAAAAATACTCAGTTAATAATATTCATTGTGGTCATTTGAGCCAAGATTTACCTATATAGTCTATTTGCATGCAGCAGTAGGATTCCCACTAGTGGAGGTGACGCACGGCTGGGGAGCTCATGGAGGCAATTTTACACCTCAGCTTTACCCAGAGGTGCAGGAGAGGTGAACGCGGTCCCAAATTCAGGGAAGATGTGAGCAGTGTTTAAGTGGAGGTAGGAACCACCTCTCCCTGCCTAGTGACTTTCTTTCTAGCGAAATAACCAACTAACAGCCCAGCTGGCAGCAACCTCTTCATGCCCAATAGTGACACGATAAAACACTAGGAACGTGTCAAAAATGATCGCCACTCTGGCTGTTGAATTTTAATCAACTTTCAGAAAAGAAACATCATTTTCGACATTATTGCTCTGCTTTTCAATACACTTTGTCCACTATCAACAAGCTTTCGTATTTCCACGTAAAAAAAATTTTTAGGCTGATCTGCGAGCCACGAATGCACTGCTGTCTTCACCTCTTCATTAGACGTGAATCTTAGTCTTCGTAGAACTTCTTTCCGGGGACCAAAGAGGTGATACTATATCTAATTGAATCAGTTCACGTGCACGCCCAATGTTGTAGTCAGACGTGGATGGGCGTCCGAATCCTACTTCATGGCTGACACTTGTGCGACCTTCCTTGAACTTCTCTATCCATTCATACACACTTCTTCACGACAAAACATTTTCTCCATACAGTGCACAAAGTCTCCGCTAAATATCGGCACCAGATACACCCTCAGACCACAAAAAACTAATCACCACACGCTGCTCTTTTGTGAAAATGTGGGGCAGCCATTGTTTCTCGCACAGCAGTCACAAATAAACAGACGTAACACGGCCAAACCTGCACAGCAGTGACTGGGGAGACCGCAAACTCATACGGAAAGCGCTGATAAGATGCTGCAGCCAACAGAAGTTTTAATAAATTTTGACGTGTGTGAATATAATGATATATATATATATATATATATATATCATCAAATCGTGTCATTGTATCGCAAAATTCCACTCTTCTGTCATAATCATCTTCGGATAGCTCCTGAACTACACGTATATGATGGATAATAATGATGCCTCTTCAAAATTGGACGGACTGATGTGGCGCTGATATTATTTTGTTGTGCTCCACTCGAGGCAGATGTATGAGGATTATCATGTACAGTGAGCAGAACATCTAAAGCTTTTTCATCATTACTACCATGTTTGGGTCTTCCAGATCTTGGTGCGTCTTTAATTGAACCGGTTATTTCGAAACGATGAACAGTTCTTTTAACAGTTGACAATGAAATTGGATCACGGATAGGATAAGTGGCATTGAATAAAGCTACTTCGATAGGATCTTCTTTTTTTCTTCGCCATACCCTCTTATCAATAAAATGATCCTTTCCATTTCGGTCAAATGAAATTTTGTGATAGGACAATAGAAATGTAACAAAACTGAAAATTACTCTTCGAATTAGCGCCCTCTGAAATCCACAAGCGACTGCCGAAATGTGTATACATGAAATCATGTTACAATCGTAGACAAGGTCCATTTTGTATAGCCGAGGCCAATTGTAATAATACGTAATTTAAAGTCACCTTGATGTGACATTCCCAAGCTCGCACACGCGCCCACACACATTCAGGATTTTACCTGTGTGGTACGTTTTGGGTAATGCTAACACCGGTGGTACCGGATAATGAAGATGATAACTTTAACGTTAAATATCTCAGCGAAAAAAAATCCTATCGCAAAATCATTTGCAGCATCGTTTTTGTATTGAAAAAAAAGAGCTTTCAAATGAGCCCCCACTCGACCACCCGTGCCATCTAAGATTTTGCTGCCCCCCGCCCACCACACTGCCCCCAAAGGGATTGGGGTCGTTTTTTTTGGCGTTAACTGGTAGATTTTATGACCCCCATTAAATCCCATCAAATTAAAGTTATGAGGGTGTTCCAGAACTTTTGGTGGGCACTGTAATATATATATATACATATATATATATATATATACATACATACATACACACACACCATATTTTTCAGACTATAAGATGCAGTTTTTAGGAAGAATAAATCTGGTTAAAAAGTCCCTGCGATTTATACTCCGTGGTCAAGGGACCCGGCAGAGTCAGGGCCCCTGACCTCTTCATTACTTAACTCCTTGCCGACCCATGACGTGCTGGCGCATCATGGAGCGGCGGGGGGGGGGGGGGGTTGATGTATGGCGCTGAGCCCGATCGATACACTGCAGGTGTCAGCTGTGTTTTACAGCTGACACGCTGCTCTAACAGCCAGAGAGAGAGCAATTTCGCTGCTCCTGGGCATTTAAAGGGGTTGTGCCATAAAACACATGTATGCCCTATCCACAGAATAGGGGATACACGTGTGATCGCTGGTAGTCCGACCCCCAGCGATAAGGAGAACGGGACCGAAAGTCACCAAGAGCGCTACATGAGAAGCTTTGACTTGTGTTCTGTGTCCGGCAGCTTCCTAGAGCAGAATGGGATTCTTCTGCACATGCGTGAGTGGATCTCCATGGATTTCTATGGAGCTGCCGAACAAATAAGCCGGACACAGAACCCGGAATTCCAAGATTATCATGTAGCGCTGTGGGTGACTTTCGGTCCCCTGTTCGCCTTATCGCTGGGGGTCCTAGCGGTCGGACCCCCAGCGGTCACACATGTATCCCCTTCCTGTGGATAGGGGATACATGTGTTTTATAGCAAACCCCTTTAACTAGTTAAATGCAGCGTTAAATAGCGACCGTGGCATTTATAGGGGTTTTTCCATGAAGGACATTTATGACATCCACAGGATAGGTCATAAATGTCAGGTAGATGTGTGTCCCACCTCTTCTAGCTTTCTCTGCTCTCCTGGCCACATGTGGAGTTACGGAAACCACGTAACTCACTGAGCTACTCTGTTTCCGTAACTCCCATAGAACTGAATAGTAGTTACGGAAACAGTGTAGCTCGCATACTACGCTGCTTCCGTAACTGCCATTCACTACTATGGGAGTTACGGAAACAGCGTAGCTCAGCGAGTTCAAAGTCCCCTAGGAGAACTAATAAAATGTGTAATGAAAAATAAAATATTTTTAAAAAAAGTTATGGCTCTCAGAATGTAGTGAAACAGAACAAATTTTATTAACGAATTCTTTTTTTTCCCCATTTGCGGTGGTCTGAAACCTGGGTGCGTCTTATGGTCAGGTGCGTCTTATGGTCAGGTGCGTCTTATGGTCAAAAAAATACGACACACACTATACTGGAGTATATCGTTGCTAAAAAATAAAAAAGGAAAATATGCACTGGATGGAGTATGAGGCTGGGTTCACACACCCTATTTACGGATGTAATTCGGGCATTTTAACCTCGAATTACGTCCGAAAATACGGCACTAAAGCGTTGGCAAACATCTGCCCATTCATTTGAATGGGCTTTACGATGTTCTGTGCTGACGGTCATTTTTTTTTTACGCGCTGCTGTCAAAAGACAGCGCGTAAAAAAGACGCCCGCGTCAAAGAAGTGCCTGTCACTTCTTGAGACGTAATTGGAGCAGTTTTCCATGGACACAATCGAAAAAAAGCTCCAATTACATCCGTAATGGACGCAGCGAAAAACGCCTGCACTTGCCATTACGGCTGAAATGCCGGAGCCGTTTTCTCCTGAAAACAGCTCCGTAATTTCAGCCATAACGGAGGCTGCCGTGTGAACATACCCTTAACGTTATTAATAAATGTGGGCCTATGAATTGAGATTTTATTTTCTGGGGAAATGCTCAACGTTTATTTTATTATAGCTCTAAGCGACTGGAGCTTACAAGAGAGCAGACATTATGCAAGACACTAGAATATTTGGTCTAAGGGTCCAGTCACACATTGCAAATAAGGTGCAGTTAGAACAGCATAAAAAACCGCATGCATTTTTACTGAGATTTGATGCATTTTTCGATGTGGTAAAAAGTGTAACCGCATTAAAAAAACAAAAAAAACGAATGCAGTTTTAACCACAATGTCTGAATGGACCCCAATTGCCAATGTATTTAAAGACGAGAGTATCCATGTCCTTAGTGTACACAAGTTTACAGCATACTACTATAATGACAGACTAGTCATTACTATAAAGCTTGTCAAAAGCGAAAAGCAGCTAACAATAAATTACAATATAATAAAATAGAAAAAAAATCATGCAGATAAGGTGGAAAATATTTGTTGTACATATCAGCAGATTGTATTTGACACACCCAGAAAAGTAAAGCGGCTGTAAATGCGACCTCCTTTTCTCAGAAGTAATAGTCGCACATACATTAGAAAAGTAACTAAAGACAATGTAAACTATCATGTGTTACCTTGTAAAAGCAGAGAAATTATGGGACAACAGAATTGTAGCAGGTAGATTACCTAGTATGTATACAATTCCATTTACAAGCAGAAAAGGCTGACTAATACATAGAACATAGTCCAATCTTATCAGGATCTGCAGGCCTGTTCTGCCAGGCAATGTCTTACCATACCGCACATACCAGAAAGGAAGAAGTGCTATGAATCCAGGACAGCCACACCTAACTTCATGTTCCTTTTATTTCTGGCCTGAAGCAGCTGCAGGGTCTTCCCTCAAGACTCTGCAGCGAGAGGTCAGCCAGCCTGCAGTTTCACTACAACGTTACTTTGATGTTCCGTTTCCTCCACTTCAGTCAACTTCCTGCATGTTACTTTCTTTCCTCTTTTTACTGAACAGAAAGTTACTTCTCAGTGACTATACTATGGGCACGGCCATGACGAAAACCGTACAAGGAAGCAAGTGGACAAGAAAAATAAAAAATCAAAAAGTCTGATATGAAAAATAGCAATAAAAAAAAAAAATGACACTAAATGACAGGAATGTAATGACACCGATAGACTTGTTAAGATAAAAGCAATAAATACCACAGTGTAATAAAACATTCACAACACTAGAACACAAATGTGTTGCAAATGTATTCAAGAGGGGAGGGTATATAGTGCGATCTTAGAAGGGATGCAGAAGAAGTTATTGATGGGAGGAAATGTGTACACCCTATGAAAAACCACCGATGCCGGCCCTCTCACCGACTGTCAACCAGGGCACACACTATCGACTATATGGTAGCAAACAAAAACTAAGCAAAGTGCAATTCTCCCCATTTCACAAACCTTTGAAATGTAAAGCGTATAAGATGTGGGACAATGCAAGCAGTAGGACCTTACACATTCAGTAAGAAGAAAGTTGCTATTTCACATGTACCTAAAAATATCCCAAGAAACTACTCTTATCAGATAATCGGTTAAATCTATTACAAAAAGGGTTATCAATTCTTTGTAAAAAAGGAGAAGACTTGAATCTTCAAATAAATGTAAAAAGATTTGCTTTTGGAGGGGCTCTCCTGGGATTCTGTCCGTATCTCTGAATATGCTGCTCATGGATGGAGCGGTGTCTATTGACCATATTACACATTACTCGCGTAGCACTCTAGAGGTAAAGTAGGAGCCTGTAAATACCTCAAATTTTATGTAGGGGGACTTTTTCTGTAGGAACCTGAGAGAAAAAAAAAAAGAGGTTTGTTTCATCGCACACTGTACTATGCAGGTATTCGCTCCGAAAAGCTTTGCATCACATTCAGGAGGGTCGTCCGGATGTTATATTTAAAATATGCTATAGGAGTGGCATCCTATCAGCAGGCAAGCAGCTACGTTCAGAAACGTCTACGCACTCTGCTGGAATCGGAAACTAGACCTTTCACACCACTCTCAATCTTTACACCACTACTAGAAGTCAAATCTCAGGTTGTTATAGGTATCATCATACTTTAATTGATTTCACATCAACCACCACAAGCCTCCATGATAGAGATTGTTTTAGGAAACGTCCGTCCCTTTAAGATTACCAGGACTACTAGTCTAGCTTCCGGGCGACTCTGGTTTTAGTTGCAGAGCCTCTCAAACTTCTGTCTTTCATCCTATCAGATTGAAAGGTGGAGTATTTAAACATGGGTTAGTTCTGTCTTCTTTGCTTGCAATTCACCTTGTTTGCATGTGTTTGATCAAGCTTCTGATTATACCCTGTACCTTTGACTATTTGGACTTCTGGAACTGGACCTCTGCTTGTCTCTGGATTTACCCTTTGCTTTCTGATTTGGACAGTCTGCTCCCGGCTGGTTTTCACCTCTGCAATTCCGGATATTCTCTAGCTTTGTGATTTTCTGGTTTTCATTTAGCTGTCGTATCTGCTCTGGTATTGCCTGCATTGCACCTCTTATCCAACACCAAACTCTGTTAAAACAACCAGGGTTCTATGCTGCAAAGTCCAACCTGCCTTGCGGTGGGCTCTGGCAAGAACCAGAGTGTAGCCTTCGATTCTGTTGATCAGAGTGGTTACAGATTTGGGGTTGCAAATTTATTTGCACGCTCATTCCTGAAGTCTCCAGCAGCCCTTGGGGAAATCACTCACCTAGCAATTCCATAAACTTTCACCCTGGGAATTTCTCAACTGGTGATTCCATAACAGTGACTCTCCCCGACCTAGATATATCGGAGCTACGAAAACTACTGGAATGCTTCCTAGAAACCCCTTCCCTCAGCAAGTTACGGGGAAATGACCATGAGGAGCTTTCATAAATCCTACATTTCACCAACTAGAAATTAAAAAAAATGGGAATTTACCCAACTAATGCCGGTTTTAAATGTGGGACCTCAAAAGCAAAAAAACATGGTTACTGCTTGTGGGATAATCCCGGAATTTTGGATCAGCAAACGATTCACACAAACTCATTTGACCAACTTTATACAATAGGGCATCTTTGGCCGGGTGGATGCAAATAAACACAAATGAGACAGCAGTTCCAGAAAACTTTTACATCTGGTCTCCGTGGAAGGAATGAAATCTATCCTCAAAGACCTGAACCTCCCCCCATAAATTAGTCTTAAAGAAATTGTCCTTTCATGGACGGTTTTGGTGGAGATCGCCATTCTGAAAGAATCACGAGTTGAGAGGTTCTTTGCCACATGGGAAGGCTTTATAGCTATGCTCCCTTGCAGAGTCCAAAATCCCACAATTCCAAGCCGCTACAAGAGTTGAGGGGCGACCTTAAATGCGCCTGTCAGTGGAGTACTTCCTCCCCTGAACTTCTTTAAATTGGTTAATGTTAAACTCCGAGAGGTCTATACCTCTTCTCAGGATTTACTACCAGTTGGACAGAGTCCTTACGCTTCGCCAGATGCTAACATGTACTCCTGGGAAATCCGTTACCATAGTTGGGGATTTTCGGCCCTAATAATTCATATAGATGAGAATTCATCTTCTCGCCAGGGGTCTTAACTACCTCTTTCTTCAGAGGGATCACCATCATGGTCCGACTCCCTAACTTATCTTATATGTGACGAACAATCCAGATCTTATGATACGCCATGTGGTAAGCCACTTGCCATGACACCCCTATGAGCCTTCGTTTTTTTTTTTTCTTGTGTCATTGGTTTTCTATTAGAGAAATGTAAAACCATTGTGAGTTTAACCCCTTCCCTCTTTAGCCACTTTTGACCTTCCTGACAGAGCCTCATTTTTCAAATCTGACATGTGTCACTTTATGTGGTAATAACTCCGGAATGCTTTCACCTATCCAAGCGATTCTGAGATTGTTTTCTCGTGACACATTGGACTTTATGTTACTGGCAAAATTTGCTCGATATGTTCAGTATTTAATTGTGAAAAACACCAAAATTTAGCGAAAAATTGCAAAAATTAGCATTTTTCTCAATTTAAATGTATCTGCTTGTAAGACAGGCAGTTATAATACACAAAATTGTTGCTAATTAACATCCCCCATATGTCTACTTTAGATTGGCATCGTTTTTTGAACATCCTTTTATTTTTCTATGACCTCACAAGGCTTAGAACTTTAGCAGCAATTTCTCACATTTTCAAGAAAATTTCAAAAGGCTATTTTTACAGGGGCCAGTTCAGTTGTGAAGTGGCTTTGAGGGCCTTATATATTAGAAACCCCAAAAAAGTCACCCCATTTTAAAAACTTCACCCCTCAAAGTATTCAAAACAGCATTTAGAAAATGTCTTAACCCTTTAAACATTTCACAGGAATTAAAGCAAAGTAGAGGTGAAATTTACAAATTTCATATTTTTCTGCAGAAATACATTTTTAATACAATTTTTTTTATAACACAGAAGGTTTTACCAGAGAAATGCAACTCAATATTTGTTGCCCAGTTTTTGCAGTTTTAGGAAATATCCCACATGTGGCCGTAGCGTGCTACTGGACTGAAACACCGGCCTCAGAAGCAAAGGAGCACCTAGTGGATTTTGGGGCCTTATTTTTGTTAGAATATATTTTAGGCACCATGTCAGGTTTGAAGGGCTCTTGCGGTGCCAAAACAGTCAAAATCCCCCAAAAGTGACCCCATCTGGGAAACTAGACACCTCAAGGAAATTATCTAGGGGTGTAGTGAGCATTTTCACCGCACAGGTTTTTTACAGAAATTATTGGAAGTAGGCCGTGAAAATTAAAATCAACATTTCTTCAAAGAAAATGTAGGTTTAGCGATTTTTTTTCTCATTTCCACAAGGACTAAAGGAGAAAAAGCACCGCAAAATTTGTAAAGCAATTTCTCCCGAGTAAAACAATACCTCACATGTGGTAATAAACGGTTGTTTGGAGACACGGCGTGGCTGAGAAGGGAAAGAGCGCCATTTGGCTTTTGGAGTTCACATTTAGCAGGAATGGTTTGCGGAGGCCATGTCACATTTACAAAGCCCCTGAGGGGACAAAACAGTGAAAACCCCAAACAAGTGACCCCATTTTGGAAACTATACCCCTTGAGGAAATTATCTAGGGGTATAGTGAGCATTTTGACCCCACAGGTTTTTTGCAGAAATTTTTGCAAGTAGGCTGTGAAAATGAAAATCTACATTTTTTCAAATAAAATGTAGGTTTAGCTAATTTTTTTTCATTTCCACAAGGACTAAAGGAGAAAAATCACCATAAAATTTGTAAAGAAATTTCTCCCGAGTAAAACAGTACCCCACATGTGGTAATAAACGGCTGTTTGGACACACGGCGAGGCTGAGAAGGGAAAGAGCGCCATTTGGCTTTTGGAACTCAAATTTAGCAGGAATGGTTTGCGGAGGCCATGTTACATTTACAAAGCCCCTGAGGGGACAAAACAGTGGAAACCCCCCACAAGTGACCCCATTTTGGAAACAACACCCATTGAGGAAATTATCTAGGGGTATGGTGAGCGATTTGACACCACAGTTTTTTTGCAGAAATTATTGGAAGTAGGCCCTGAAAATAATAATCTACATTTTTTCAAAGAAAATGTAGGTTTAGCTAATTTTTTCTCATTTCCAGAAGGACTAAAGGAGAAAAAGCACCACAAAATTTGTAAAGCAATTTCTCCCGAGTAAAACAATACCCCACATGTGGTAATAAACGGCTGTTTGGACACACGGCAGGGCTTAGAAGGGAAAGAGCACTATTTGACTTTTTGAGATCACATTTAGCAGGAATGATTTGCGGAGGCCAGGTCACATTTGCAAAGCCCCTGAGGGGACAAAACAATGAAAACGCCCAAAAAGGGACTCCATTTAGGAAACTACACCTCTTGAAGAATGCATCTAGGGGTGTAGTGAGCATTTTGACCCCACAGATGTTTCATAGAATTTATTAGAATTAGGCAGTGAAAATAAAAACAGTCCTTTTTCTTCAATAAGACGTAGCTTTAGCGCAAATTTTTTCATTTTCTCAACAAATAAAGGAAAAAAAGAACCCAACATTTGTAAAGCTATTTCTCCCGAGTACGGCAATACCCCATATGTGGTCATAAACTGCTGTTTGGGCAAACGGCAGGGCTCAGAAGGGAAGGACCGCCATTTGGAGTGCAGATGTTGCTGGATTGGTTTCTGGGCACCTGTGGGCCCAAAACAGTGGAAACCCCCCAGAAGTGACCCCATTTTGTAAACTACACCCCTCAATGCATTTACCAAGGGGTGTAGTAAGCATTTTAACCCTGCAGGTGTTTTGTAGAAATTAGTGTGCGCTCAATGTTGCAGAGTGAAAATGGGATTTTTTTCCATAGATATGCCAATATGTGGTGCCCGGCTTGTGCCACCATAACAAGACAGCTCTCTAATTATTATGCGGTGTTTCCCGGTTTTAGAAACACCCTACATGTGGCCCTAATCTTTTGTCTGGACATATGACAGGGCTCAGAAGTGAAGAGTACCATGCGGAGTGGAGGCCTAATTTGGCGATTTACAAAGTATTGGTTCACAACTGCAGAGGCTCAGATGTGAAATAATAAAAAGAAACCCCTGATAAGTGACCCCATTATGGAACTGCACCCCTCAAGGCATTTATTAAGGGGTGTAGTGAGCATTTTCACCCCACAGGTCTTTTCCATAAATGAATGCGCTGCGGATGGTGCAAATTAAAAATTTATATTTTTCCCTAGATATGCCATTCAGTGGCAAATATGTCATGCCCAGCTTATGACGCTGGAGACACACACCACAAAAATTGTTAAAAGGGTTCTCACGGGTATGACGGTGCCATATATGTTGAAGGAAACTGCTGTTTGGGCACGCTGTAGGGTTCAGGGCCGAGGGAGCACCATTTGGCTTTTGGAGAGCGGATTTTGCTTGGTACTATATTTGTTTGAGTATTGCTGGTGTTTTATAATGTGGGGGTACATGTAAGCGGGGCGGAGTATATAAGGGGCATAGTCAGGTGGTATAAAAAAATAAAAATAATCCATAGATGTGTGTTACGCTGTGAAGCAATCCTTTCTGCACAGGCCGGTGTCGCACTGATAAATGGTGTCATTTCTTATCCCCCTTTTGGTCCACACTCCGCGCCTTTGTAGTTTGGGGAATTTTGCTGGGAAAGTATTATCCTGGTATAATACGGGCACCGTCGCTTCCAGCGGATATGATTGGGCCCTCCCTTCCTGGTTCCCTAATTTTAGGTCCTTGATAAATCGCCTCTTGAAACAGAAGAAATGTTCTCCTCGGGCACAACTGCATATTTTTTTATTTCCTGACTTATTGGAGCCATAACTAATTTTATTTTTCATAGACGTAGCGGTATGAGGGCTGGTTTGTTGCGGGACGAGCTGTAGTTATTATTGGTACCATTTTGGGGTACATGTGACTTTTTGATCACCTTTTATCCTATTTTTTGGGATGCCAGGTAAACCAAAAAACGCAATTCTGGCACAGCTTTTTTTGGTTTTTTTTTATACAGAGTTCACCACGCATTATAAACTACATGTTACCTTTATTCTGCGGGTCAGTACGATTCCGGCGATACCTCATTTATAGAACTTTTTTATGTTTTACAACTTTTTGCACAATAAAATTACTTTTGTAAAAAGAATGTATTTTTTCTGTCGCCAAGTTGTGAGAACCATAACGTTTTAATTTTTTTGTCGACGGAGTTGTATGAGGGCTTGTTTTTTGCGGGACGAGCTATAGTTTTTATAGGTACCATTTTTGGATACGTGCGACTTTTTGATCACTTTTTATTGTAATATTTGTAGGGCAAAGTGACTAAAAAACAGAAACTCTGGTAACGTTTTTTACGGGTTTTTTTTACGCTGTTCACCGCGTGCAATAAATAATATAATATTTTGATACCTCCGGTCGTTACGGTCGTGGCGATACCAAATACATATGGTTTATTATTATTTTTCAATAATAAAGGACTTGATAAGAGTAAAAGGGGGATTGTGTGTTATTTGATTACTTGAAACTTTTATTGTTTTCAAACTTTTATTTTTTGCGCTTTTTTTTACACTTTTTTATACTTTTTCTCAAGTCCCACTAGGGGACTTGAAGGTCCAACGGTCAGATTTTTTTTTTTCTAATACATTGCACTACCTATGTAGTGCAATGTATTAGATCTGTCAGTCATTCACTGACAGCAAGCCGTTTAGGCTTCGCCTCCCGGCGGGGCCTAAATCGGCTTCCGTAATGGCAGAGCAGGAGACCATTGTGTCTCCTGTTGCCATAACAGCAGTCGCCAGTCCCGATTGCCTGTCAGGGCTGGCGATCTGCTTGTAACCGCTACGATGCAGCAATCGCTTTCGATTGCTGCATCGAAGGGGTTAATGGCAGGGATCGGAGCTAGCTCCGGTTCCTGCCGTTACAGGTGGATGTCAGCTGTACAGTACAGCTGACTTCCACCGCTGATGACGCCGGATCAGCTCCTGACCCGGCGCCATCTTGCCGGCAGCTACGGAAGCCGATCAGGCTCCGCCGCCGGGCGGATCTTGACCGGCTTCGGTGCTAGGCAGACCGGGAGGCCAGTATTAGGCCTCCGGTTGCCATTGCAGCCACCGGAACCCCGGCAATTTCATTACTGGGGTTCCGATGAGCTGCAAACACCTTAAGTGCAGCGATCGCGTTTGAGCGCTGCACTTAAGGGGTTAATGGCGGGGATCGAAGCTAATTTCGGTCCCCGCCGTTACAGTCGGATGTCAGCTGTAAGATACAGCTGAGATCCGGTGATGATGGGACCGGCTCAGCTTCTGAGCCGGTGCCAAACGTTTGACGTACATGTACGGCAAGATGCGGGAAGTCCGTACTTTCCATGACGTACATGTACGTCAAATGTCGGGAAGGGGTTAATAAAAAAACATTTAAAAACAAAAAACAAACCTTCACATGGACAATATGGTGTAAGTGTGGTTCTTATGATACTCTTGATAAACGTGCCTCCAACACAGATTAAGCAAAAAATATAACCTGAACAGTTGCTTATTGTAATGTATAATGCAGCGATCCACAGAATTGGGAGGTTTGCATGGACGCTATGACCAGGTTATAATTGTTGTGATGAGAGATTGAGATCTATTGACTGTACCTTAGAAATATGACAGTAGATTAGCAAGAAGAGTGGCAGTGGAATTACACATGACCACAGGATCATAAGGGTTATGCTATAAAGCATGAAGACAGTGTCTGCATAGGAGCTGTATACACAAAACGGTTGACTTTTTTTTTTAGCAAATAAAATAAACAGTTGCAAAATTTAAAACTGCAGCTGTGCCCCTCCAGTGCAACATAAAGTTAGGCTCCCTGGTATTGTGAAGTGCTGCAACTTGCAACTGTACCCGCTCATAGGGAGCACCTGACAATGCTTTACAACCCTGATTTGCGGGACTTCTTGACACCTTGTAGCCCTAGATTAAGAGTAGATAAAGCCAATGCCTACACAAAACGTATACGGTACTTTATTATTACAGTGAATGTAGATTCTGCACATTGTGACTATTGATAGTAAGATATTGGGGTCCCAGGATATTCAAGCTGCACCTCTTGTGCCTCACCATGAATTCACAGAATACTAAACTTCTGAAGACATTTACTACAGTATTAGGGCTACAAAAGAAAATTTGCTTTGTATGATTATATTTTTATTTTTTTAAAAGTTGGATGAAAAAAAATAAAAATAAATAAATAAAATATATATATATATATATATATATATATATATTATGAAGACTTGGAAAGGCAGCTGCTAGCAGTAAAGTATGGTTAAATCACCGCTACTATTTTCAGCCACCAATTCAAATTAACACATTCATATGTGTGATTTCGGTTACTATGTGAAAAACAATTCAACTTTGTTTCACACGTTGACAAAATGCATTTTTATGAGCGTCTTCACAGGCATTGCCAAGTCCTCGCCATGGTGTTCCATATATATATATATATATATACACATATACACACACACACTTAGAGAATTCTGTGTCATGAAATCTATACAATACAAACACGACAAACAAAAAGAGAAGCAGTCTCTGGCCAGAAAAAGAACTGGCACTGTACACAGATAGCGGCCATGCTCCTCCAGTTTCAGAATATTCTGCATCATTACAGTAACATATGCAATAATGCCCTCTTTGGTACCAAGAAGTCTCACATGCCAGCCACTGGCTGAGGGGGCTCACTTAGGCGAATTTCACACGAACACGTTGCAGTTCCGTGTGACATCCTCGTATGCTGCGTGATTTTCGCACATATGGCATCGTTAGGACACTTTTTATGTTTAGAAACAGAAATGGAGGTGCTTTCATTTTTGCATTCATTTCTTGAACTGTTACGCGAATCACGCGCAGCACACGGAAGTGCGTCCGTGTGCGATTTTCACTCACCCATTGACTTCAATGGGTGTGATGCGCGAAAAACGCTCACGTATAGGATATGTCGTGAGTTTTACGCAGACACACGATGCGTGAAAATCACAGACTGTCTGAACGGCCCCATTGAGTTACATAGGTCCGTGCGACGCGCGTGATTTTCATGCGCGTATCACGGACGTTAACTACGCTCGTGTAAATAAGGCCTTAGGGACCGTGTGCTTTATTACTGGCTGTACCACCTACTGATAGGCCACATGCCACAATTTAAAAGTCAAAAAAATTAACAGCCACTGATATTGTTTACACACAATGGGGAAGATTTATCATAACTGGTGCAAAGGAAAAGTGGAGTAGTTGCCCGAGGCAACCAATCAGGTTGCTGCTTTCATGTTCCAGTGGCCCTTTGGAAAATGAGAGGTGGAATAGGATTGGTTGTTATGGGCAACTACTCCACGTTTAATATATCTTACCCAATATATAAAGGTTTAGATTCTCAGACCTGGATAGATCTCAGATAAAGCAGCGATCATAGGGGTAACTCGACTTCCTGTCAGTAAGTCAATTGAAATGGCTGATAGCAGTGAACAATAGATAACATTCAACGGCACATCCTTACACGACAAATCTAAAACACGAAACAAGGCTCTGAATAAAAGCTATAAATACTACTCACCCTGAGCGGGTCACATAACATAGGAGATACAACCATGTTCCTGTACACACTGCGTGCTCGGAGGCGGATTCTAATGGGAGTCAGTCTCCTACAGAGAACTCTTGAAAGAGATGAAGTCATCTTTGGACACCAGTATCATTATGTATACGAGGAGCCTCCATCATCAAAGAACAAAACACACATGCAGTCATCCACTTGTGTACAAACAGAACTGCAAAAACCCCACAAGCTCCCGAGAACGGGGTGCCCTACGTGGCCGCGACACCTAGTACAGTATATATACGGCGCACATAGTACAGTATATATAGCATCCAGGAGCCCGCATTACCTACAGTGTGAAGGCTGGCAGCGCAGAATGGATGGCACCTGAGTGACTCATTCAGTCTATAATTGGTAAATTCCTCACTTCCAATCCCATGACTATGAGCCACCCTCACACTGTGATGCAGAGATGAGTAAGACAGGCTGATGGCAGAAATCAAAGGGTTAAACGCCGCGGGGACCACTATGCCCAGCACAGCTCGCCAGAAACTACGTATTTGCTTCCACAACGTACGAGGAGACCGTCACCTGCAGGTCCCCGTGTGGCTGACTCACACAGGACAGGAGAGTAATACGCAGCAAGCGGAGCCGCGCATACGAACAAGTCTTACCTGAGTCCCGCGGAAGAAATGGACGCTTATAAGAGCAGCACAAATGAGCGCAACTCCGAAAGAAACTCTGGCCAGTCCCAGCTGAAAGACGAGGGCGGAGGTCCCGGCTTCTCAGAACTCCAGCCCTGTCAGTGACTGCCGGCCAGGGGGAAGGGGAGGACTCCTGTCAGAAAAAGTGCTGGGCGGGAGACACCTGTCAAAGCGAGTTGGGGAGAGTCGTGTGGGGACGACGTTGACTCCTCTCGAAGAAAGTGCTGGCAGGATGCTAGGGGGGTGTCCTCGGCAATGCATGCGGGGCAAGGGAGGGACTCCTGTCACACGGAGTAGGGGGCAGGCTCCCACATGAGGCACTTTTCCTCTCGTCTCTAGCTTATAGGAGCTTTCGGTGTCTTTCACTTCTGTCAGTGCTCCGCGCACGACTCCTGAACACCTTTCTGACCCCTCACGGACCCCATCCCTCCTCAGGGAGAGTTTACTGATAAAGAAAAAAAAAAATGGAACCTCCAGCGCTAAGAGAGCAGTCTCCCAAGGCAGAAAAAGCCGAGCGCAGAAAAGCCACTCGCTGGTCAATCGCAATAAAATCTATGGCTGTGCGTTCGATTGATCTAGTCGTAAGGAATAGGGAAGTGCGTGTTTCTTATGTTATTACATTTTTGGAGACCACGTGAGACCGCGGGCTCCTCCCCTTTCAGTGACATTCTGAAGTCTACGCTATTTTTAGCTCATTGGTTATTTGTTAACCCGATGAGGGCTGGAGTAAACTGGTCGTGTTTTGCAATGAAATGTCTGCTAAGTACGTAGGCGCGCAATATACAGTACAGCCGGCAGTATTGTTGTTCTAGTCAGCCTGTAGACTACTCCGCACACTGTGCCATCTCCCCTGATCGTAACTTGTTTCGTGTGCTGCGGACGAGCCCATGCGATACTTGTAATTATAGAGACGCTGAAGGTGTGGGGGCGGCTGATGAGAAATTGGGTCATGCAATAAAGGCAGAATCGTCCTGATTTCTACTCCTGACAAGTCGGCCCATCTGCTCTGCTGCCCCCTCCCTGTGAAATGGTGAAACAGCACACTCTTAGTAATAGCCAGTTCATAAAAAATGCATCATCCTGTAAGTGACTCATTACTAGGCTGTGTCAAGATGTGTCTACACAGGAAGAAAAAGCAGCAACTACATCAGAGGCTCAGAGTAAGGCCTCATGCACGTGACTAAACGCGGCGTTATTATATGGTGCTTTATGCAGCTCTTATGTGGAGTCGGATGCCATATTCCTGCCCCTATCCTGTAGGGAGAATATGGTACCCAATACAGAATAGTTTTGGTTGCAATATGGTGCAGTCCATATTATGCACCGTATTACTGGGAGAAATACACCCTCTATTGTGTCCACCATTGCCACTTTCACACGGCGGTATTTGGATGCGGTCACACGTGGCGTCGTTTTCATTGCGGAAAAATTCACAGAGTAAATTAATGTATTCCTATGGGTGAAAACAAAATCTGCAACACACACGTGGTTACAATTCCTGTGCAGAACTTTGCGGCTGCAGAAATACTTTACTTGTAGGATTTACTAATGTTAGGAAAAGCCCCTCAAAATGTAACTTTTATTAAATTATAAATAAAATGTGAAAAAAACAAAAACACCCTGATGTTGGTGTTCTGTTGAATACTGTGAGGGTGTGTTCACACGGCCTATTTTCGGCCGTTTGTCGGGCCGTAAAGGCCAAAAAACAGCAGAAAAGTCGGAAGCAGAACGCCTCCAAACATCTGCCCATTGATTGCAATGGGAAAAACGGCTTTCTTTTTCGATGGGCCGTTTTGAAAAATACGGCGGCTCAAAAGAAGTGCAGGACACTTCTTGGGACGCTTTTGGAGCTGTTTTTCATTGACTATTGAAAACAGCCCGAAAAACGCAGCGAAAATCGCGACTGGCTTAAAAAACGTCTGAAAATCAGGAGCGGTTTTCCCTTGAAAACGGCTCCGTATTTTCAGACATTTTTGACTCTGCGTGTGAACATACCCTTAGGTAAATCAGGACATACCGGAGACTCAAAAAATAAGTATTGCAATACTTGATACTAAGGGTATGTTCACACGCACTAATTACGGACGTAATTCGGGCGTTTTTGCCCCGAATTACGTCCGAAAATAGTGCCTCAATAGCGCTGACAAACATCTGCCCATTGAAAGCAATGGGCAGACGTTTGTCTGTTCACATGAGGCGTAATTTACGCGCCGCTGTCAAATGACGGCGCGTAAATAGACGCCCGCGTCAAAGAAGTGACCTGTCACTTCTTTGGCCGTAATTGGAGCCGTTATTCATTGACTCCAATGAATAGCAGCGCCAATTACGTCCGTAATGGACGCGGCGTTCAAGCGCCTGCACATGCCGTTACGGCTGAAATTACGGGAATGTTTTCAGGCTGAAACATCCCCGTAATTTCATCCGTTACGGACGCCCTCGTGTGAACATACCCTAAATCTTTGAAACAAGTATGCCCTGTGGTTCAGTTAGCTCTCAGGCAGAATGGTATTTATCCTCCTAAGGCTAAATTCACACAAAGTTTTTTTGTTATGCGGAAACCGCATCAGAAAACATGCCAAAAAACAGCCGAAAACCCCTCCCATTGATTTCAATGGGAGGCGGAGGCGTTTTTTCCTGCGAGCGGCAAAACAGTCTCACAGGGGAAAAAAAGCGACATGCCCTATCTTTGGGCGTTTACATCTCTGACCTCCCATTGACATCAATAGGAGGAAGAGAAAGCGTTTTTGCCCATGGCGCTCAATGGTCACGGGTGAAAAATGTGGCAAACGGCGCGCGGGCAGATCAAAATCTGCCTCAAAATTCCAGATGGAATTTTGAGGCAGAATTTTCTGCCTGCAAAAAACTCAGCATGAACTCTATTGGAGACTCACTCACACCTGTATAAGCACTGTCCCTCATAGTAACCAACCAAAGACTATTCAAGCACTCTGAAAAGAGCGACTCCTGGTTGATTTGAGTCCGAGTCCTGTATTCTATATATCCATTGCCAATCTTGAATGCATCCCGTCATTATGTCAGTTTGCTTCCTGATGAGCCACCTAAAATGACTGGGATATAGAGAATACAGGACTCGGACTCAAATCAACCAGGAGGCGCTCTTTTCAGAGTGCTTGAATAGTCTTTGGTTGGTTACTATAAGGGTATGTGCACACGATAACGACAATTACAGCTGAAATTACGGAGCTGTTTTCAGGAGAAAACAGCTCCTGCATTTCAGACGTAATTGCTCGTACTCGCGTTTTGCAAGGCGTCAATTACGGACGTAATTTGGAGCTGTTCTTCATTGAAGTCATTGAAAAACGGCTCAAATTACGCCCCAAGAAGTGTCCTGCACTTCTTTGACGACGCTGTTATTTTCCGCGCCGTCTTTTGACAGCGACGCGTAAAATTACAGGTCGTCAGCACAGTACGTCGGCAAACCCATTGAAATGAATGGGTAGATGTTTGCCGACGTATTTGGGCCGTGTTTTCAGGCGTAATTCGAGGCGTAAAACGCCTGAAAATAGGTCGTGTGAACCCAGCCTTAGGGTATGCTCGCACGCAGTGAGCAAAAACGTCTGAAAATACGGAGCTGGTTTCAGGCGAAAACAGCTCCTGATTTTCAGACTTTTTTTAACAACTCACGTTTTTCGCAACGCTTTTGGAGCTGTTTTTCAACGAAAAACGCCTCCAAAAACGTCCCAAGAAGTGTCCTGCACTGCTTTTGACGAGCCGTCATTTTACGCGCCGTATTTTGACAGCGACGCGTAAAATAAAGGCTCGTGGGAACAGAACATCGGAATTCCCATTGAAAGCAATGGGCAGATGTTTGTAGGCGTGTTAGGGGCGTTTTTTCAGGCGTAATTCGAGGCGTAAAACGCCCGAATTACATCTGAAAATAGGCCGTGTGAACATACCCTTAGGGACAGTGCTTATACAGGTGTGAGTGAGTCTCCAATAGCCTAACATCAATAGGGCGGACACTTTGGGCCCATTCACATGAACGTTAATAACGTCCGTGTACTGCGCATGGAAATCATGCGCAGCACACAGACCCATTGATTTCAATGGGGCCATTCACACATGCGTGAGTTTTCACGCAGCGAGAGTCCGCTGCATGAAACTCACTGCATGTCCTATATTGGTGCATTTTCATGCACCTACGCGACCATTGAAGTCATCCCTGTGCTGTGCGTGATTTGTGCATCAATTAAATTGAAAAAAAATAATGTGCTTTGCGAATGTGTGAATAACGCCTGCCACTCGCAAAGCACACTGATTCATAACACAACACACACAGACCAGATTCACGCGTGTTTTTCTTGCGCGTGAATCTGATACGCTCGTGTGAATGTAGGCTTAGGCTGGGTTCACACGACCATGTTACGTCCGTAATTGACGGACGTATTTCGGCCGGAAGACCCGGACCGAACACAGTGCAGGGAGCCGGGCTCCTAGCATCATAGTGATGTACGACGCTAGGAGTCCCTGCCTCTCCATGGAACTACTGTACGGGACAGTTGTCCTGCAGCGAGGCAGTGACACCTAGGGTGTACTTGTTTCAAAGATTTAGTATCAAGTATTGCAATACTTATTTTTTGAGTCTTCGGTACGTCCCGATTTACTTAACAGTATTCAACAGAACACCAACATCAGGGTGTTTTTGTTTTTTCACATTTTATTCATAATTTAATAAAAGTTAAATTTTAAGGGAGGATTTACATGGGCGTGTGCCTTTTGCTTTTCCTGCCATTAGTAAATCCTATTTTTTGACCCAGCAGGGCGTATATGTAATTGAACTTGTATCTATCAGTTACTTGGTAACCAAAGCGTTTTTTGTATGCGTTGCTGATTTTGGATGCAGAATTTCATCATAGACCTTATTGCTATATGAAATTGCTTTATAAAATAAGCAGCAGTCACACAATTCAGCTTTAGGGCTCGTGCACACTGTATTATTGCTCTGAACAACCTCAGAGTTGTAATGCAACATGCATAGAACTCTATGGGGCCCTATTGTTCGTCCATATGCCTCCAAGTTCCATGATTGTATTACAGAGGTATTCCCCCCTAGAAACATTGCTGCTAGAGGAGAATACCTGTATACTACGGCACCATACAGAGGCACATGGAGTGCCTACATCGCCATAGTACGGAGCCGCTGGGACAGGCTCTGTGCCCATGAGCGTGAGGCTTCAGCATGAGTTGAGAAGCACAACTTTTTCTTGAATTACGCTTTGGTAGGAGTCAATGGAAATGGTCTATGTTGATTTGTATTGCAATGCAAACATCATGCAATAATATTGTGGTAGCCGTTGCATAATAGTTACATCCGGTTGCACACGTTGTGCAACTTAATACATTCCTATACGCATGACTGTCACTCTATTTTGTATAGTTTTAGTTTATTATGCATATAAATAAACTATCTCAGACTATGCTCATCTAATAAATAAGTAAAATTCACATTAAAAATGGGTACAATACTAATAATAATAATTTAGCAAAGCAGCATGTGTCGCTAGATGAGAGAAAGTTAGTCTCTATTCACACGTCAGGGTCCAAGTGTCAGCCGATAAAAACGTTCGTTTTTCTCGGACGTTTGCATCCATTCCGGGCCGTGTTTCCGGTTTTAATTGCCAATTTTGACCCGTTTTGCAGCCGTTTTTTTCTTGCCTGTCTGTTTTTAAAACGGATGAATTTCATTTGTAATTTTTTTGCCACACACTTCCCTCTGTAGATAATGCCACACACTGCACTCTGTAGATACTGCCACAGCCCCCCTGTAGGTAGTGCCACACAGCCCCCCTGTAAGTAGTGCCACATAGCCCCCCCCGTAGGTAGTGCCACACAGCCCCCCCCCCATAGGTAGTTCTATACAGCACCCCCCATAGATCGCACCCCCCTACCTTTCTGTAGATAGCGCCACCGTTCCAGGAGAAGTCCCTGACTTCAATGTCCATATATGGGACTTAGGGACTTCTCCTGGAGCGGAAACATCGGCAAGAGCGCCGGGGATCCCGCTTCAGAAGTCCCTGATGGCACTGTGTCCATATATGGACAGAAGTCAGGGACTTCCCCTGGAGCGGAAACACTGGCAACAGCGCCGGGGATCCCGCTTCAGAAGTCCCTGATGTCACTGTGTCCATTTATGGACAGTGAAGTCAGGGACTTCTCTTTGAGCGGAATCCCCAATCCCTGGCCACAGCGTTGTGGCCGGGGATTCCGCTCCTACAGGAGGCAGAAAAATAACCTCCTCCTCACATGCACTTCGCGCTGTGAGGAGAGAGCGAGCGACAGAAGACACGGCCATCACTCGGAACACATTAGAGTGATGGCCGCGTATTACCTGGCCCCATAGACTTCTATGGGAGCCGGGTGGCCGGGAAAACAGGGCATGTCCCATTTTTTGACGGCCCGCTAGATTACGCTGTTAATGACTGCCCAGCGTGATCTCGATGTGCTGTGCTGTAAATGACACACAAACGTTACCGAAGTGTCAGGATTCTGAATAGACATCACGTCCTGGTTGGCAGTTATGTCTATTACGTCTCAGTACATTTGAGTAACGTTAGTGTGTGTGTATGTGGCTGCATATAGTGATGTAATAAGAACACAATGCTGCTGTGTAAATGAATGGAGAGAAGTGTATGACGCTGATTGGTCACTGAATGGTCAGCGTCATACACTTCTCTCCACGACGCCCACTTGGTCATTATTTCTAAATAAAAAACACTGCTGTCACCTACATTACAGCGCCGATCACATTATGTAGAACATAGGCCACTTATAATGTGGTGACAGAGCCTCTTTAACCTTTACTTATAAAAAACAATCAACAAGATTTGTTATCCACCCAAACCTCATTCAGACGGACAGAATTATATTATGGCCACAAATCCCAGCCTTACCGTGGGCCCAACAACCCGAACTAACAGCAGGGATTTATGATGCGGTTAGTTCGGGTCATTAAGCATGGTCCGGGACTTGCAGCCGTAACACAGCTGCGAAAATGCAGCCACATTACGGCCGTTTTAATAAGGCCTTAGGCTACATTCACACAAGCGTGACAGATTTACGCTCTTGCAGCATTTTTTGCGCATGTGTGCTGCATTTTTACATCAGTGTGCTTTACGCGCGGCATGGTTTTTCACGTCTGCGCAAGCACTCCTATTTTTCCTTCTTCAATGTAATTGATGCGTAAAACACGGAGAGCACACGGATGTGCCTCCATGTGCTGTCCGTGGTTTTCACGCACCCATTGACTTCAATATAGGACATGCGTGAGTTTTCACGCATGTGTGAATAGCCCCATTGAAATCAGTGGGTCCATGTGCTGTGCGTTGTTTTAACACACAGCACACAGACGAGAATCACGATCATCTGAATGAGCCCTTAGGGCTCATACCGACGAGCGTAACACCCGTCCATGTGCTGTGCGTTAAAACAACGCACAGCACATGGACCCACTGATTTCAATGGGGCTATTCACACATGCGTGAGTTTTCACGCATGTCCTATATTGAAGTCAATGGGTGCGTGAAAACAACGCACAGCACACGGACCCATTGATTTTAATACACACGTACAAGAAATGTAGGAAAAACGTTGCGTTTTGTACACGTGCAAAACAGACACGCTCGTCTGAATGTAGCCTTACTGAGAGTCTCGTGATGCAGAGCGGTTCTTCCTGCAGCACGACACCCTCACCTCTTACACAATGGTATTATGTTCCTCCACACCTTATGTATAAATACTCTAGCTGCTGTTTTAGGGCTCATCCACAAGTAACGGAATTGCTGCAGAAATTTTCTGCAGCATTTCCGTTGAAAGCAGCGGAAATTCCGCTGCAGAAAAAAACGCACCATGTCCTGCGTTTTTTTACTGCAGAAAATGGTGCGTATTTTGCTGCGTTTTTCACAATGCTGGGAGATGGTAATATCTCCTATGAAAAACGCTGCAATTCAGTCCACTTTCCGCAACAGGAACTGACACGATGTGGTCCAAAAAATACGCACTTCTGGTCGAAATTATTAGGCTTCCTGCACACGTAGTGTATTTTGCTGCAGAAAATACGCAGCAAAACCGCAAGAAATTTGCAGGAAAGAAACACACCTGAAGGTGCATTTTTTTAATACGTTTTTCGATGCGGTTTTTAAGTTTTGCTGCGTAAATCATGGCATTTTCATGCTGTGGGTTTTGCTGCGCATTTCTCCAGAACTAGGGAGATATAATTCGCAAGCGGAATAGCGAGATAAATTGACATGCTGCGGTTCTAAAAGGACGCACCGCGGGTCAATTTACGTGCGGGACAATACTGCAGCGTGTACATGAGATTCCCTGGAATCTTATTGACTATGCTGGTACTGTACTACGCTGCGGTTTTGCAGCTCGCAAAACCGCACGTAATACGCATCATGTGCATTGACCCTTACGCAGCGTGTGAATGACATTTGTTAAATCTTACCCACTTTACTGCTACTGTATTCTGCTGCGTATTTTCCATCCACAATTCTGGACTGAAAATATGCAGCAATTCCGCTACGTGAGGACAAGCCCTTACTGGATCCAGGAAGAGTTTATTTATATTGATGACAGGGCAGATCGTAGAGCCACACCATGCAGATGACAGCCACGGCCACCACCAGAAATTTCTGCCCCCACACAATGATGTGCTCAGGACCCCTTCTCATCACTCCTCATCATCGTATGCACCTTGCGACACCCCACATTACCTTTTAGTCTTTTTTTTTTTTTACAGTTCTCAGTTTACCAAATGAGAATTTCTCCACACTCCTGGCCATATGGGGACTATACACACTTTTTTAACCCCTTCGTGACCAGTCTATTTTAGACCTTAAAGGGGTATTCCGGTTACAACAAGCTACCCCCTATTCGTAGGGTAAGGGGTAAGTTGCTGATAGGTGGCTGTCAGACAGCTCGGATCCCCACCGTTTGCTCGAAGTTGCCTGAACCCAAGTTTGAACCGAGAGGCAGGTCGCTCATGCGCACTGCCGCTCCATTCTTTCTATATGGGAGCGCCGGAGATAGCCGAGAAAAATAAATTTTTTATTTATAAATATACCACGTATGAGTGCACCCTTAGGCCGTGTTCCCACGTAGCGTAAACACTGTGGAATTTCTGCAACAGAATTCTGTGCGGAAATTGTGCAGCATTTACAGTAGCTGCAAAGTGGATGAGATTAAGAAAATCCCATGCCCACGCTGCAGAAAAAACCTGCAGCATAAACGTTAATAAATTGACCTGCGGTGTGGAATTGAAATCCGCAGCATGTCAATTTATGCTGGGTTTTCGTTGCAGGTTTTCCCCATTGAATTCAATGGGGATGCAAAACCCGCAACAGTAAGCTAAATGTTGTGACTGTTGCGGCGGAATTGCAGCGATTCCGCCGCAGAAATCATAACTCAGGAAAAAAAAAAAATCATACTTACCCAGAACTATCTTCTTCTTCCCGCAGTCCGGTCTCCTGTGATGACGTTGCATCCCATGTGACCACTGCAGCGTCACATGGCCTGCAACGTCATGTTAGGAAGCCGGACTACTCGCAGAGAAGAGGGTGGGGGCAAGTATGAAAGTTTGTTTTTTTCCCCAGCGGAAAATTTTGTTTGAAAAACACGGTTTTTTGGACGGAAGGTGCTGGGTGGGGGTTCCAGTTCGGATACGCTGTGCAGTTTTTACGTAGCGTATCCGACCTGTGGGAAACCGACCTTATGCTTCTTTTACCCTGTGGTCATGCTGCAGCAAAATTGAGCACTTGTTGCCCGATTCCCCCACAGATTAAGGCCAAGTTCACACACTCACACACACACTTTTGGTCAGTTTTTTTTGATCCAAACACAGGAGTGGACACAAAAGAAAGGCTATACATCAGTCTTTTCTTTATACATTTCCTTCCTTTTGGGTCCACTTCTGGCTTAAAAAAAAACTGAGCTGAAAACTGCGTGTGTGTGATCCTGACCTAAAGCGGATTGCCGGTGGTCCCTACAGCGGAACATTCTATGATCAGCTAGTCATAAGGGACCCTTCTAACAAAAAAAGTGTGTCTAAAGCAGGCAACCCATACAAGTCCAGTTCAAAGAAGACTTCTCGACGTAGATAGCAAAGCAATTAATGGCTGTTCCCTTGAAGGGTATGATGTTCCCAGAGGAACAAGATAACAAAACGCAGGTAAATCACAGAAATCCACATCAAATAATGTGTTTTTGCTGCACATATAAATCATTGCGGATTTCCCGCAGTGGTTTTACCTGTGTGAAACATTGGTTGTAGCAAACTTTATGTGCACCTGCAAATTTCCAGCATTTAAGCGGTCTAAACGCTGTACAAACCGCAACAAAACTCAACTTGCGTATTTTACTGCAGAATTTTTGCTCACCTCAAAAAAAATCCGTACATTTACAGACTCATTAGTCCAAAAGTTAATCTTTATTAGTCCACGTATACGGACAAACCCCCCCCCACACAAATATATATAAAACGGTTAAAACAAACAAAAACAGCCTCAAGTGAAACCATCACAAAACTCAGTCAACTGGGTATCCAGCCACAATATGTACAATGGTGGCTCAAACTAGGTTTGGTGTCTAGAACAGAAACTTAAAGATAAAGAGACCAGAAAAAGTAAAGCTGTTAAATAAAAGTAATCATTTACCTATTCATCAGAGAAGACACTTTGACGCACGTTTCGCAACCTTCACAAGGAGGTGAATATGCTAGTACAAATGGAGTTCAAATAGTCGTCTAAAGTAGCAGTAATCAAAGGAGTATGTCGTATCAGGGGACTGCCCAGCCTCGACCACCCGCGTCATTGGAGTCAACCCATGTGAGCAAGGAATGCCCACACACGCATTTCCACTGACAACTTCCGATACGACTCTGGAATAGTCACATGATGCGCATGCACACTTAACCGCCCCTACAATAGAGGAACATGTATAAACACTACAAGACTATCAAAGTCTATTAGAAGTATATAAAAGTAAAAGAAAGTAAAACTTTCCATCTACCATCTAAGGCCCCATGCACACAACTGTAGAATTAGACCGTAATTACGGACCCATTCACTTTTATTGCCCACGTACACCTTTCCGTATATTTACGGGAAGATGTCCATGCTGTAGAAAGGCCCTGCAAAAGATAGGACATGTACTATTTTTTGTTTTAACGGACTGTGCTACCATACTTTACAAATGCAGGCAGCTGTCAGTGGCCGGCCGTGCCCTTAATCACGGACCGTGATTACGGGCACGGTCGTGTTCATGGGGCCTAAGACATGGGATCAAAGGCCTAAAGATAGACGTCACTTATGAAACAAAAAGTAAGGTTGAATATCGGTGGCACCAAAAGCGGCCGGCGATCCCCATGGCAATGAACAAGCGTTACCAGGAAGACAGCGACGCGCCTGTGGGACCACCGAACCATAGATACCGGGTATATTCTACTCACATTATATATTTGTCAAAAACTTTCCACTATAAAGCCATATTAAGTATGGACATTACACATGCAATTAGATCCATATTAACATAAATATACATGTATGTTCCCCACCCAAGTCTATGGCCAAAACATGCAGCTCAGAATACGCAGCATAAATTGACACGCTGCAGATTAAAAAGCTGCACCACAGAACACTAAAGCCGGGTTCCCACGTAGTGTAAACGCTGCAGAATTTCCGCAACGGAATTCTGTGCGGAAATTCCGTAGCATTTACAGTAGCAGCAAAATGAATGAGATTTAGAAAATCTCTCTCCAACGCTGCAGAAAAAAACTCGCAGCGTAAACGTTGATACATTTGAAGGGAACCTGTCACCAGCATTTCCCCTATTAAACCAGCAATACCTGGTGATAGTGGGTGAAAAATCATTATCATGTAACTTATAATTATCTTCTTAGTCAGCTCTGTACCTTTAGTATTCAGTTTTTTTAGTGTTTCTGTGCTGTATGCAAATGAGCATAAGGGTATGTTCACAATCTTAGGGTATGTTCACACGACAGCGTCCGTAACGGCTGAAATTACGCGGATGTTTTCAGGAGAAAACATCCCCGTCATTTCAGCCGTAACGGCATGTGCAGGCGCTTGAACGCCGCGTCCATTACGGACATAATTGGCGCTGCTTTTCATTGGAGTCAATGAATAACGGCTCCAATTACGCCCCAAGAAGTGACAGGTCAATTCTTTGACATGGGCGTCTATTTACGCGCCGTCATTTGACAGCGGCGCGTAAATATACGCCTCGTGTGAACAGACAAACGTCAGCCCATTGCTTTCAATGGGCAGATGTTTGTCAACGCTTTCAAGCCGCATTTTTCGGACGGAATTCGGGGCAAAAACGCCCGAATTACGTCCATAATTAGTGTGTGTGAACATACCCTTAACCAAAAAAGTCTGAAAATATGGACCTGTTTTCAAGGGAAAACAGCTCCTGATTTTCAGACGTTTTTTAAGCCACTCGCGTTTTCATGGCTGTTTTTGGAGCGGTTTTTCTATTGTCTATGGAAAAAACGGCTCTAAAAACGGCTGAAGAAGGTGGCATGCACTTCTTTTTCGCAGCAGTTTTTTTATGCGAATACAAGAACCCGTCGGAACAGAACGCCGTTTTACCTATTGAAATCAATGGGCAGATGTTTGGAGGCGTTCTGCTTCCGATTTTTCGGCCGTTTTTGGCCCGAAAAACGGCCGTAAATAGGCCGCGTGAACATATACTAAGAGTCATATCCTCATTCGAAAAAAGTCATATCTTCTTTCCTCGGGCCTTTCCGAGTTAAACCTGCCTCCTTACTTTTGATTGACAGCTTAATTTTCATTCAGGGCGGGCCAGTTTTCGACAGTGGTTGGGCATAAGAAGAGGAACGAACGAGTCTGCCGGATTATTACCATAAACCATTACCATAGGCGCAAAATGTTTGCAGACAGTTATTTACGGTCAGAGGAGGAGTTTAGGGGAGGGGATAACGGCAATTAACTTTTGACGGCAGCGGCCAGCGAGGGGTGAGTAGAGTTCAATAGCTGAAATACTGGTGACAGGTTCCCTTTAAATCCGCAGCATGTCAATTTATGCTGCGTTTCCATTGATTTTCTGTTGCAGATTTTTCCCATTGAATTCAATGTGGATGCAAAACCCGCAACAGAAAGCCAAGTGTTGTGACTTTTGCGGCGGAATCAATTTGATTCTGCCGCAAAACTCTCAACTCAGGAAAAAATATTAAAATCATACTTACCCAGAACTCTCTCCTCCTTCCTGCAGTCCAGCCTTCTGGGGTGACGTTTCATCCCATGTGACCGCTACAGCTAATCACAGGAAGCAGTGTCACATGGCCTGCAACGTCATCTAAGGGTACGTTCACACGCCCTATTTACGGACGTAATTCAGGCATTTTACGCCTCGAATTACGCCTGAAAAAAACGTCTCAAAACCATCTGCAAACATCTGCCCATTGAATTTAATGGGTCTTACGGTGTTCTGTGCAGACGAGCTGTCATTTTACGCGTCGCTGTCAAAAGACAGCGCGTAAAAAGACGCCCGCCTCAAAGAAGTCCACGTCACTTCTTGGGACGTAATTGGAGCCGTTTTTCATTGACTCCAATGAAAACCAGCTCCAATTACGCCCATAAAAGACTCCGCGAAAAACGCGTGCACTTGTCAAAACGTCTGAAATTCAGGAGCTGTTTTCGCCTGAAAACAGCTCCGTAATTTCAGACGTATTTGGCGTTGCCGTGTGAACGTACCCTTAGGAGGTCGGACTACAAGCATTAGGGTATGTGCACACACACTAATTACGTCCGTAATTTACGGACGTATTTCGGCCGCAAGTAGTGGACCGAACTCAGTGCAGGGAGCCGGGCTCCTAGCATCATACATATGTACGATGCTAGGAGTCCCTGCCTCTCCGTGGAACTACTGTCCCGTACTGAAAACATGATTACAGTACGAGACAGTTGTCCTGCAGAGAGGCAGGGACTCCTAGCATCGTATATAACTATGATGCTAGGAGCCCGGCTCCCTGCAGTGTGTTCGGTCCGGTACTTGCGGCCGAAATACGTCCGTCAATTACGGACGTAATTAGTGTGTGTGCACATACCCTTAAAGATGGAGGTAAATAGAAACATTGTTTTTTTTTTTTTTTACCCAGCGCTGCATTCCACCGTGGAAATTCAGTTAGAAAAACTACACCACAATGTACTGCGGTTTTTCAGACGGAAGGTGCTGTGGGTTCCAGGTCGGGCGTTTACACGTACAAAAATAAGTGTCTTAAAATTATGAGGTTGTTTTGAAGGAAAACCGCCTCTGATTTCAAGGTGTTTTTGAATCTGAAAATGAAGCTTCTTTTAATTTGAAGCTTATTTTGAGGCGTTTTTTTTTTTTTATAGTGTCAATGAATAATCAGCTCCAAAAACCTCAAGAAATGACATTCTACTTCTTTTTACGAGGCGTTTTTGAATTCAGCAGCGTAAAAATGCACCTCATGTGAACAGCAGTGTATTTCCCATCGGAATAAATGAGAAACTGTTTTCATGCTTATTTCAAGAGTATTTTGGAGCATAAAACGAGACTTTTCTGCTCCAAAATCAGCCTGAAAATGAGCCGTGTGAACATACCCCAAGGATAAGTTCACACGCAGTGTAAATACTGCGGATTATATACTTACCTAGAATTCTGTGCTCCTTCGTGCAGGCCGGCCTGCAGTCACAGGTTGCAGCGGTTACATGGGATGAACTATTACCCCCTATGTTTTTCTGCAGTAGTACCTTTTTTTTCCCTCCTTTTTAACCCCTTAAAGATGCGCGGACTGAGCAATATTTTCAAATTTGCATCTCCACATTCCGAGAGAGCCATAACGTAATTTCGGTCAGTGTAGCGGTTTCAGTACTTGTGTTTAGCGGGACAAGTTTAGTGGTTTCCATTGGCACCATTTTTACCTATTATGTTTTCTTCATTTTTTTGTGGGCATGTGGAAGAAAAACAGCAATTCAGCCTTTGTTTTCAAGTTTTTGACTCTATTCTTTTGGTCGTTATAATGGCGGTGATACCAAATATGTATTGTACTTTACACAACAAAGTGTTTTTTAGCGGAATAAAAAGGTTTATCATCTTTTAAGTGGATTTTTTTCTTTTTAATAAACTTTTTTTTTTCAAATGGCCTCGGATCTGAGGTATATATGCAAATTCTGACACCCGCACAGCTCCTGTGCCCAAGTCGTACATTTACGGCACTGTGTGGTAAGTACTTCCCTTCTATGATGTAAACGTATGGCGCCGTGCGGCAAGGGGTAAGGGAGAAACAGCTGTGTGCCACTTTAGGAGTAAGTACTCAGGAAGAACTTCCAAATCATGGAACTGCAGATAAGCCGAGATTCACAATATGTTTGAAAAGTTCCGCCAAACGTATGCCCCAGCAATATGTTTGGAGGCATGTGAAGTGAGATCTCCCTAGTGGCAAACTGTCACTAGTACAGACCTCCTTTACCCCCTTTGCTGCCAGGGATGTTTGTAAATATTGCTCCTCTTGACATTTCTAATTAAAACATATCTTTTCTAAATGAAATATTTAACACCCTCCATACCCATATTTTTTTTGAAAGCACAGAAGTAATAAGAAAAAATTCAACCAGGAAGTGGCATTTTTAGGACACTTCTTTGTTCAGGAACCTTAGGAACCAATCAACTTCCTTTTCATTAGATTGCCTTTGTAGACAACAGGACTGGAACTGAAATGCGCCCAAAATTTTGGATTGGGCTCACATTATTTTATAGTCAGGACATCACACACTTGGATAGTAGCACCTGCTCCTGCCAGGATTACATCCACAACAGTGAACGGGTTAATGGGGCATTTTAGGCGCCATGGAGCGACGGTCTTGTCCGTGTTCACCAGACAGTCTCTATTCTGCTCATATTTTCTAATTCTGTGAGCGGTGGCGGCATGTTTCTGAGCTTCTAAGGACTGCAGAATGGCCTAAGGACAAGGTGGGCCCCAATGCAGATAATGGGTGCTGTGTAATGTATATTTACAATATGGCTCCCCTTACAGATAGCAGATCCAGGGGCTTCCAGCCGTAATACCCCCCCACAATCGGCTTGTCTCAGGGGACCCCCTACGTGACCTACAGTTGTCCCACCCTTATTCCCTGATATTTGTTCTATATTTATCGTGTCCCACTTAAAATGAGGTCAGTCTACATAACACTGCCCAAGGCAACAAGCCACATGTAGAGGAGTGAATTTATAACAGTTCACGAATCGGTCGTTCTCTGCACAGGGGGAAATATTCTGGCGCACGAAATCAATCTCCCCCAAAATTTATGAAGAGAGTCTCTATTATGAATCACATATATAGGGAAGACATTTTGACTTGTAAAATCAATTGACCTGTCAATAATCTCCTTGAAGATTATTGCAGTCAGTCATCTCAATCTGAACTGGTTGAGAACGGAGATTTAGGTTGCCTGTGCTTGCAGCGGGATTATGGATCCCCCAACTAATCCACAATCCATTTTATAGGGAGAGAAATAAAATGAGGCAGGATAGTGAACTGTAGGTGACGGCTGCCACTCAGCGGCCACACACTGTATTACACCTTTACTGTACAACCAAGGTTTGTTTCCATCCAGCACTGTACTTCCCGCCAGGGGTTGTCCGCCGTGCTGCCCGTGTGGGCCTTGTGCTGAAATTATCTATTTCTTCCCTTATATTATTAACTGTTGATATATGAGGGCAACTACGTTTACACTGGTAAAACTAAGCGCTGTGTGCAATGACATACTACCCAGCGAGGCTCTTCTGTTGAACTGTTATTTCCGGCAATGCACAGGACACCTAGAACGGAGAAACAGGAACACGGGCGGCTGAGGACCCCGTTGCTGTGCGCCGATTGTTGTAGCTGGTCTGACGGTTCTCTCTCGTGGAAGTTTCCTGCTGTTGTCACGGTGTAGCGAGCATCGGCGGCCTTCAGTCAGTGAGGTCTCGGGTGGAGGGCGGTGTGCGCTGCCGTCAGCCATGAGCACGGTCGGTGTGATGTCCCCTGCCGCGGCGCCAGCTAATGATTATTATGAAGAGGAAGAGCTGGAGAGTGCAGATGAGGAAGATGACCGCAGCCTGAGGGGCCGGGAGTCTGATGAGGGTGAGAAGGAGCAGTCACATCAGTGTTCGTCTTCCTGTGTGTTTATTGAACGTCCTTCCAATTGTCTCTTCCGCTGATATAATGCCCCCTCCCCCCGTGTACCGGTATAAGCAAAGTATTCACCCACAATTCTACATGGAGGGTGCCCGGTGGTCACTAATGATTTACTTTCCACTTTTGAAATAAAACAAAACCATAAGGGCTTTGAAGAGTCAAGAATATTTTCTCAATTACATTTTTATTAAAGTTTTCACAGAATAAAAGAAAAGAGAAGTTTGTATGGAGACAAAGCCACATAAATACAATCTGGAAATACCAACAAGAAAACACCACACAGGGAGGCTATATGGCCAGATTGTTCTCATGGTGCCAGACACTGTGCCCATAAATATAATAGCGCCATACACTGTGTCCCACACACACACACACGCCGTGCCCCCTGTAGATAGTGCCCTACATAGAGCCCCCTGTAGATAGTGCCCCACGTATAGCCACCCCTAGTGGTGCTGATAGCGGCTGGACGCTCCGTCATGGCGCCATGACACAGCGGCCAGCCGCTATCAGCACCACTAGCGCTCATCTATGCAGTTTTCCAGCACGGCTCAGTTTCTGATGAAGGTCGCTTAGACCGAAACGTCGCACATAATACCTTTGTTTCAAAATTGGTGTGCCGGATACTCTTTTATACAATGCCAGGGGTAAGCATATATTGTATGGCTGCACAACATCAAAATTATAAAATACAGTGAAGGAAATAAGTATTTGATCCCTTGCTGATTTTGTAAGTTTGCCCACTGTCAAAGTCATGAACAGTCTAGAATTTTTAGGCTAGCTTAATTTTACCAGTGAGAGATAGATTATATATATATAAAAAAAGAAAATCACATTGACACAATTATATATATTTATTTGCATTGTGCACAGAGAAATAAGTATTTGATCCCCTACCAACCATTAAGAGTTCGGCCTCCTCCAGACCAGTTACACGCTCCAAATCAACTTGGTGCCTGCATTAAAGACAGCTCTTACATGGTCACCTGTATAAAAGACTCCTGTCCACAGACTCAATTAATCAGTCTGACTCTAACCTCTACAACATGCGCAAGACCAAAGAGCTTTCTAAGGATGTCAGGGACAAGATCATAGACCTGCACAAGGCTGGAATGGGCTACAAAACCATAAGTAAGACGCTGGGTGAGAAGGAGACAACTGTTGGTGCAATAGTAAGAAAATGGAAGACATACAAAATGACTGTCAATCAACATCGATCTGGGGCTCCATGCAAAATCTCACCTCGTGGGGTATCCTTGATCCTGAGGAAGGTGAGAGCTCAGCCGAAAACTACACGGGGGGAACTTGTTAATGATCTCAAGGCAGCTGGGACCACAGTCACCAAGAAAACCATTGGTAACACATTACGCCGTAATGGATTAAAATCCTGCAGTGCCCGCAAGGTCCCCCTGCTCAAGAAGGCACATGTACAGCCCGTCTGAAGTTTACAAATTAACATCTGGATGATTCTGAGTGTGATTGGAAGAAGGTGCTGTGCTCAGATGAGACTAAAATTGAGCTCTTTGGCATTAACTCAACTCGCCGTTTTTGGAGGAAGAGAAATGCTGCCTATGACCCAAAGAACACAGTCCCCACTGTCAAGCATGGAGGTGGAAACATTATGTTTTGGGTGTGTTTCTCTGCTAAGGGCACAGGACTACTTCACCGCATCAATGGGAGAATGGATGGAGCCATGTACCGTCAAATCCTGAGTGACAACCTCCTTCCCTCCACCAGGACATTAAAAATGGCTCGTGGCTGGGTCTTCCAGCACGACAATGACCCGAAACATACAGCCAAGTCAACAAAGGAGTGGCTCAAAAAGAAGCACATTAAGGTCATGGAGTGGCCTAGCCAGTCTCCAGACCTTAATCCCATCGAAAACTTATGGAGGGAGCTGAAGATCCGAGTTGCCAAGCGACAGCCTCGAAATCTTAATGATTTACAGATGATCTGCAAAGAGGAGTGGGCCAAAATTCCATCTAACATGTGTGCAAACCTCATCATCAACTACAAAAAACGTCTGACTGCTGTGCTTGCCAACAAGGGTTTTGCCACCAAGTATTAAGTCTTGTTTGCCAATGGGATCAAATACTTATTTCTCTGTGCACAATGCAAATAAATATATATAATTTTGACAATGTGATCTTCTTTTTTTTTTTTTTATATAATCTATCTCTCACTGGTAAAATTAACCTAGCCTAAAAATTCTAGACTGTTCATGTCTTTGACAGTGGGCAAACTTACAAAATCAGCAAGGGATCAAATACATATTTCCTTCACTGTACATCTGTTACCAAGTGCAAGTATTATAGACAGGAGTCCTGTATACAATGCTAAAGGATATGATGAAGACCATTATAAGAGATCGGGTAGAACCCCCCCCCCCCCTCCCCGGGTTCGCAATTTAGCAAGGCCAAGCCAGCCATTGTGATTGAATATTAGACAATTTGTTAGACCTGAGAGCAGAAAGACGTTTTATGTCATGGGAATTTTTCACTGAGCTCAGAGTTTCTGGAAATTAGGGAGTCCTTGCTGTCTTCTAGGTTCTTGCGATAATAAGCCTTGTTTGCGATATAATGCGACACCCCGCTACCCCCGCTTCTGATCGGATAGGGTCCATATTTAGGAAATATAAGGCTAATGCAGGGTCTGGAGTAATTCTATGTGCAACGATAGTAGAGATTCGGTGAAAAATGTCCATCCAATAGGACTACACTCTGGCGTTTTCACCATATGTGGAGGTAAGTGCCCTTAAAGGGGCTGTTCAGTTTCAGCAAACTAATGTTTTTTTTAACCCCTTCATGACTGCCATGTGGCTATATATATTCCAACTGCCGATGCCCCGTGCAGTTGCCACATGTATAAACGTTGACAGCCTTGAAGGGGTTTAATGAGTGCAGTGCTGCTTCAGTGTGAGCTGCGCTGCACTCTTGTGTCTGCCGGGGCTTTAAGAGCCCAGGACTACACCCCCCACTGTAGATGGCGCCACACACAACCCCCTGTAGATAGCGCAAAACCCCCTGCAGATAGCGCTACCTGAGAGGAATCCCCAGTCAGCTCTCTGGCCGGGGATTCCCCTCCTAGACGGAGCCACCGACGTCTCTCCATCCCCGGAATAGTGCCCCCCCTGTAGGTAGCAATCCTCCCCTGTAGATAGCGCCACCAAAACTCCCACTTGGAGCGGAATCCTCTGTGTCTTATTGCGCTGTGCCGGGGATTCCGCTTCTAGAGAGAGCCCCTTACGTCACTGTCCACCGTCAGGGGCTCTCTCTAGGAGCCGAATCCCCGGGCAGCACTCTGACCGGGGATTCCGCTACTGGAGAAGCCCCTGGTTTCACTATCCATATATGGACAGTGACGACAGCGTCTCTCTCTAGGAGCGGAATCCCTGGTGTCAGATCGCTCTGTGACGGAGATTCCACTACTGGAGAAGCCCCTGCGGTCACTATCCTTATACGGACAGTGACGTCAGGGGCTACTCCTGGAGCGGAATCCCAAGTTATGTTCGTGTATGTGATGTGTGTATTATGTTCGTGTATGTTTGTGTTATACTGTCTGCTGAGCACTGTATCTAATCCTCCTACACTGTGCAGTCGCTCAGAAAATGGCGGCACACAGTGTAGGAGATTTGAAGATTCAAACCCCTCCTTCTCCTGGCACTAGCCAGAATAAGGGAGGGGGGATTGTGTGAGGACACTAGAGAGTGTGTCTACCCCAAATTTGCAGCATAAAGCAATGAGGTTGCTTTACCACATTGACAATGCTGCAATTATGGGAACTGCTCCCTCTAGTGCCCAGCACATGGAAATGTTATAAATTAGAATCTAATTTATAATATTTCCTGACTTGTGAAAAATTAAAACAATGTGTAATCGCTTAAATAAGAATTGTTTAACTAAAAAAAAAGAAAAATTTCTAGCGACACATTCCTTTTAAGTCCACAGTTCCTACAGCACAAGTCAGAGTAACTGGGGCTGAACTATGCAATTTGTGATGTGTAAGATGCTACCGCAGCATCAACTTTATGTGATAGTTCCCAGTGTTTCATCCCTTTCAAAATGCGTTTAGTCCATTGGAAGGCTTTACACCACTCGGTGACAGAGTATGTGAACTTTAATTCAGATTTCCCTTTAGCACAAAATTGGAGTTTGTCTAACAGCGCAGATTTGAGAACGTCGTCCTAGAATCCTGAAACACCTCCTTTTATGTAAAGCTGGCTAAAACAGAAGTAATGGGAAGGCTTGGGGTGACTGTCCCTAGATGAAAACATGTGTCTAATTCAGAGATATTTATAAAAGTCCCTGTTAGATAGGGATTATTTGTGTACCAAATCTAAGAAAGTATGCAGATTATGTGTCTGTCCCAAATCCCACTAGTTATCTAGAGAGAGATCAGGTAACTCTTAAAATATAAGAGAGGGTCAAGTGAAATAAGGACATGAGAGCATTTGGGGGCAAAGAGGTGGAATACATTTTCCATATGGTTAGACATCATGCTAGAAGACCATAGTGAGTGAGTAATAGAAGGTTTAGTAAAGTGGACATTCAATAAGGAGATGAGCGGGCCATTAGCTGATGTGGACCTATCTTTATTGTGAGTTGGGGGAGAAACAGAATTTCAATAGGTCAAGGGTAGTTGCCCAATAATGTTATAGCACTTCGGATACCCCATGCCTCCATTATACCATTTCCTAATCATTGTGTGAAATCTGATCCTAGGTTTTCTCCCTGCCCAAATTAAGTCACTAAAGAGGACCTGTCACTAGGGAATTAGAGTTGAACTGGTTTACTGACCTGAATAGTGCTGTATCCCTGATTCCAGCTGTGTTTTTTTTCTAGACCCCCAGTTCCAGTAATATGGCTAACTGTGTTGGCTCCCTATATGCTAATTTGATGTAGTTAACCAACAGGATGGAGATAGCTTTTCTGCATCTAATGATGACCAATCAGCACGAGGCAGCTTGAAGATAGTTCACGCCCTGTTAACTAACTACAGCAAATTAGCATAGAAGGAGCCAACACAAAAGTGGGCCAGGTTTCGGAAGGGAACGTTTTCTGGAACGGAGGGGTCCAGAAATAAACTACTGCGCTGGAATCGGGGCGAATTCAGTTCAGTTAACCAGTTCAACTTATCCACCGGATAGGTCATCCGTACATGATCTGTGGGGTCCGACACCCGAGCCCCGCACAGATCAGCTTGTCCGGTGCCCCCATGCATCGGTCGTACATGCCAGAAGCACTTCACTCCGGCCACGGAATAGCGGCCGAGCTGCAATACTGCTGCTCTGCTCCTATTCAAGTGAATAGGAGCTGTTCTTCAGCACGGCCGCTATACTATGTACGGGCCAACTGCTTCCGGGCTCCGTACATAGCATTATGTGCCATAACATCCGGTGCCCGCACCGATCATATACTGATGATCTATCCGGTCGAGAGGTCATCAATTCTCAGAAGGTGGACAACCCCTTTAATGTGCAAAACAAGTACAAAATAAGGGTAAGGATCATCATTTTGGTTATGGCCATTTTCCCTTCCCAGGAGGAAGAAACATGAGCGTAAGAATTAAGGAGACTCGGTATGCTAATAAGTAATGAGGTATAATTCTCTTTAAACACTTGGTCAGTAGTACTAGTGAGCAAAATCCCTAAATAAGGAATTTTAAGGTCATTCCACTGAAAAGGGTAGGTGGATTGTAAAATAAGTTTTGAAGCAGGAGGAAGTCCTATATTGAGGATCTGACTTCTACTGACCTCATAATAGGAGAGCCCTCCAAGAAAGTCTAAGATTCTTTGTGCCTCTGGTAACGAGACTAAGGGATTGGTGAGCGAGAGGATGACATCGTCCGCATATAATCCTATTTTGTGTTGCTATTGGCCAACTTGAATACCAAGTATATGGGGATTGCTGCGAATAGACTCCAGTGGCTCCATTACCGTAGCAAATATCAATGGTGATAATGGGGACTCCTGGCGGGTACTGTTGGAAATTTGGAAGGAGCCAGAGGGAGCCTGAGGATAAAAACACCCTTGTTGAGGGAGAGGTATATAAAGCTGGGATTTCATATTTAATGAATCAGTCAAAGCCAAATTTAGATAGAACTGCATCTGAATATCCCCAATTGCCCCGGTCTAACGCCTTCTCTGCATCCAGAGCAAGGAGCAGAAAAACGTTTGCCGGGACCTTGCCCAATGAATTAAATTTGTAAATCTGCAGTTTTTATCAGGTGCCTGTCGGCCTGCCACAAACCCTGGCTAACCTTCCCCTATCGATTTAGGGAGGAGACTAAGGAGTCTGGTAAATGTAACTTTAGCATATACCTTTACATCTGTGGTAAGGAGGGAGATTTGGCAGAAGTTGATGGGGGTAGTGGGAGATTTCCGCGGCTTGGGAAGGGTGACGTTTGTCAATGACAACATATACGGAGGAAAGGACCCTGTTTATGCTGCCTTATTATAAACGGAAGTTAGGTATGGGGACATGATGGAGACCTTTCTATAGTAACTGTTTGTGAGGCTATCCTGAGGATGAGTGACATGGTAGACCTTGAGAATCAAGCAGATAATCTGTTTTCTGTCTAGCTGCTCTCTTTTTTTTTTTTTTTTAAGCATTTTAGCTAGCATTGCCCCTCTCCCAATAGCAGGTTGAAGAAGGATCGGACATATTGAACTCTCCAATGCAAGTCTATCAGCCTAGATGTGAGTCTCATAGACTTGCATTGAGAAACTGACCTCCGGTCCCTACATCAGAAGCTGTAGGATTTGGGTGGTCAGAATGCGGGTCATGTAACCCAACAGCAGCACGGAGCGGCTAACCGTTATAGAAAGTGCTCGGTAAGGCAATACACCTCACTACCTTTCATTTAATAATGTTTTCAAACAGGGGGGTTTCTCTGGAGTGCCTCTTTAACTGCCCAGTGCAAACACAAAATAATAAACCTATTGTTATTTAAAAAAAAAAATGGATTCACCAATTATCGTGAATGGTTGTCCTTTAACTTGTCCTAGAGTATTTTATTACTTGTATGATCAAATATGCAAAAGAAGAAGTTCACACATATGATAGTTGTAATGGGGTCTCCTTGTCAATAAGTAAATTAGGTATTTCCAGATCCTCATTTCTTTTCTCAAGAATTCCTTTTTATTTTAGCTGTGGATAATTCCAACCAAAATGACATGTGGTAGATCTTTGTTTTGCTTGTTTTGTGATACTATTTCATACTAACATTTTTTTTTTTCTTCTTCTTCTCTAAAGATACTGAAGATGCTAGTGAGACCGACGTAGCAAAGCATGACAGCGTGGACTATGTAGAAATGAAAGAACAGTATGTACATTTTATAGCAATTTGTCATTGAATACCTATTCTTTATTATTGCTTCATTTCTTTAGGGTTCACACAGAGTTTTTCGCAGGCAGAAAATCTGCCTCAAAATTCCGTTTGGAATTTTGAGGCAGATTTTGCTCTGCCTGCATGCCGTTTTTCGCTGCGTTTTTCGCCCGCGGCCATTGAGCAAAAACGCAGAGAAATACGCTTTATCTGCCTCCCATTGATGTCAATGGAAGGTCAGAGACGTAAACGCCCGAAGATAGGGCATGTCGCTTCTTTTTCCCGCGAGCTGTTTTTCCACTTGCGGGGAAAAAAAACGCCTCCGCCTCCCATTGAAATCAATGGGAGGCATTTTCGGCCGTTTTTTGGCACGTTTTCCGACGCGGTTTCCGCATAAAAAAACATGTCAAAATGCACTGTGTGAACTGACCCTTAGTGTAGGTGTGTTGTCACGTTGTAATGCAACGCTGGGAAGTATCAGATTTATAATAAATTCTATTGAATTCTGATAGATATGATAGATATGATAGATAGATATGTGACAAAAGAGATGGTGACAAAGTATTATCCTAACTGATCTTGTAACAATTATTATTAATCCGATGGACAAGATATAAAGCTAAAAGGAACCTGTTATCAGTTACTAAAAACGTTAAGACCAGTTTATTATGATCAGTAGGACATTTTATATAAAGTGGCTACTGCACAGAAACTTCTGATGTCAGATCAATTGGAGATATAAGCAGGTGAGGCTGCAAACATTTATCAACCCTTTCCCTGCCAAGGACGTATCTCATATATCCTGGCAGGAAGGCACTTCAGTAGTATCTGATACCTCCTAACCACTAATGGCTCTAACTCAGGCTAGGTCGCTGCCTTGTCTTGTAGCTTAGAATCTGCTCTTTAAAACAAGAGCAAGATTGTGGCCGATCCCGGCCAATCACCCACTTAGGTGCTGTAATCAATAGTGAGGAAGTGGAGCTCAATCTGTCATCTCATCTGCCCCCCCCCCCGAAAGCCCCCAGATCTGCCATCTTGCTCCTCCTGTTAAGGCCCGCCAGAGGCTGAGCTTAATAGAAGACCGTATGAAGTACCATACATAAATATTGCAGTGCATAGTACAAGCGATCAACCGATTGCATGTTTAAGTCCCCTAGTGGAAGTTAAAAAAAATAAATGTTTTTACAAATTAAATACCGTTTTGAACAGTATACAAAATTAATAAATATTAAAGAGTATCTGTACCTTTAGAAAACGTATGATTTGGCATAGACATGTATCAGAAATTTTGATCAGTGGGGTCCAGGTGCTGAGACATTCAACATCGCTGAAACGAAGGTGCTCTGCGCCTTCTGCTGTGATCGGCTCTCCTTGTCAGCCTTAAGACGGCTCACATAGAATGTCTATGAGTCTGTCTTCAGCCTATTGAGGAGCGCAGATAACAGCCGATGGTGCAGGATGCTCAGATGAGCTCTTCTGCACCTTCGTTTCAGCGATAATGGGGGTCTCCGCACCCGGACCCCTCCCCGATCAAAGCTTCTGAAATGTCTTTGACATATCAGACGTTTTCTAAAAGTACAGTTACTCTTTAACCCCTTAACGACCACCCACCGTATTTTGACGGCAGCCGGGGCATGTCCTTAGTTTACACCGACGTCTTTTGGCGTCGCTGTAGAAGAGTCTGTGAGCGCTCCTCCTCTAAGCAGGAGCTGTAACTTACCACTCCTGATCTTAGAGCAGCCTGCTGAATACAGCTGGAGTCAGAAAACATTCGGACCCCAGCTGTTTAACCCTTTGATCGTCGCGGTCCGTGACCGCGGCATGATCAAAGGGAACTCCCCGCTTTGATCTCGTCAACGGAAACCCGGTGACGTGATCAAACACCGGGGAATCCTTCTGCAGTCAGCCCTGGGACCTACAAAGGACTCCAGGGCTGTCTGTTCAGTAAGCCTGCTGTTCGGGTACACTATGTGTCACTATGACAGCCTGTGTCATAGTGAAGCAGTATGATGTATTCGCATACAAGAGTATGCTAAAACATTCAAATTAAAAAATAAAGTTATACCTTAATGGGATTAAAAAAAAGTAACAAAAAAAATAAATAAAAATGTCCAAAACAAAGTCATTATTTTGCAGAAAATATATTTTATTGCCCCTACACGAAATAAAAACAAAAAACCTACACATATTCGGTATCTACTCGACCATAAAAACCTGAAGAATTAATCTAACAGGTTAACGTGAACCGTGAACGGGATAAAAAAATAAACAATAAAAACTATGCCGAAAATCACTTTTTCTTATATTCACGGCGTAAAAATAATTTTTTTCTACCTCCAAAGTATGAAAAAAATAATACAATTTCTCCCGCATAAAACAAGACCTCATATGGCCAGGTCAATGAAAAAATAAATGTAGCTGGTTATTAACCCCTTCCTGACATCCGCCGTATATATGCCAGTACAGTTACGTCGCAGTGATGGTGCGGGCTCAGAAGCAGAGCCGGCACCATCACCGCGGGGTGACAGCTGTATTATACAGCTGGCACCCTCCTGTAACTGCCAGGACCGGAGCTATTCTACGATCCAGCTGATTAACCCCTCAGATGCTGCGCTCAATAGACGCAATCGCTGGGTTGCTGTGGCAATCGGACGCCAGAAAATGGCGTCCGAGTCTGCCTTGTACGGGAGCCGATGAGGACCCGCCTGCGGCGAGTCATCATAGGCTTGCTGTCAGTGAATAACTGACAGCGCTAATACACTGCACTACGTATGTCGTGCAGTGTATTAGAGTAGCGATCGGGGCATCAGGCCCTCAAGTTCCCTAGTGGGACAAGTCAAAAAAGTAAAAAAAAGTTAATAAAAATGTGGTAAAACAATAAAAACACACACATTTCAAATAAAAATAAAGCTAAACTGACTTTTTTCCCATAGTAAGTCTTTTATTATGGGAAAAACCGTAAAAATTAAAAAAAACTATACATAATTGGTATCGCTGCGTCCGTAATGACCCAAACTCCAAAACTATTATGTAATTTATCCCGCACCGTGAACACCGTAAAAAAAAAAAACATGAAAAACAACGCCAGAATCTTTGTTTTTAGGACACATCTCCTTCCAAAAAATGCTATAAAAAGTGATCAAAAAGTCACATTTACTCCAAAATAGTACTAATAAAAATGGCAATCCGTCCCTCAAAAAATAATCCCTGACACCGCTTTGTGCACGCAAAAATAAAAAAGTTATGGGTCTTAGAATATGGCGACACAGAAAACAAATGATTTTATAAAAAAAGTGATTTTATTGTGCAAAAGCTGCAATACATAAAAAAAACTATATAAATTTGGTATCGCCGTAATCGTATGGACCCGCAGAATAAAGCTAACATGTAATTTAGGGCGCACTGTGGATGCCGATAAAAAACCCAATAAAAAACGATTCCAGAATTGCTTGTTTTTGGTCATTTCTTTTACCAAAAAATGAAATAAAAAGTGATCAAAAAGTCGTATGTGTTCTAAAATGGTACCAATAACATCTACAGCCCATCTAGCAAAAAACAAGCCCGCACACCGCTCAATCAACTGAAAAATAACAAAGTTATGGCACTAGTAATGCGGTGATGAAAAAACATCTCAATGCGCAGGCCGGAGGGGAACATTCCTGCAGTTTCAGGGCCCTAGTATTTAGGAACTAGGAAAGGGAATGGACATAGCACATCCGCTGGAAGCGAGGGTGCCCGTATTATACCAGCGCAAAACTTTCCCAGCAATATTTTCCAAACTACGAAGGAGAAAAAGTCCCCAAAAGGTGCAGAGCGTTACAGAAGGTGGATAAGAAAGAAAACCGTTTATCAGTGTGACACCGGCCTGTGCATAACGGATCGCTTCACATCGTAACACACATCTATGGAGAATTGTATTATTTACCCCATTATTATATCCTCTTATTATGCCCTGATGTACTCCGCACAGATTACATATACCCCTGATATACTCCGCACAGATTACATATGCCACCACATTATAAACTGAAATACCAGCAAAACCCCAAACAGAAAAACTACCAAGCAAAATCCATGCTCAAAATGGCGGTCTTTCCCTTCTTAGCCCTACAGTGTGCCCAAACAGCAATTTATGTCCACAAGTATGGAATTACCATACCCGGGAGAACCCGCTTAACAATTTATGGGGTAAGATTCTCCAGGGGCACAACATATTGTGCGGTGAATGGGCAGATCAGTGGAAAAATTGCAATTTTCACTTTGCACCATCCACTGCGTATTCATTTCTGAAAAACACCTGTGGAGTCTAAATTCTCACTACACCCCTTGATAAATGCCTTTAGGGGTGTAGTTTCTAAAACTAGTTTTGCAAATGCAACATGGCGTCCGCAAACCATTCCAGCAAAATCGACGATAAAGATAAATACCGCTCCTTTTCTTCTGAATGCTCCCATATATGTAAACAGCTGATTATAACCACATATGGGGTGTTACCGTACTCGGGAGAAATTTCTTTACAAATGTTGGGGTGCTTTTTCTTCTCTATTCCTTGTAAAAATGAAAAATGTTGATCTAAAACTACATCTTGTTGGAAAGAAAAATTATTTTTCATTTTCATGGCTTAATTCTAATTAATTAAGCAAAAAACCTTTTGGGATCAAAATTTTCACTATACCCCTAGATGATTCCTCAGGGGGTGCAGTTTCCCAAATGGAGTCACTTTTGGGGTGTTTCCACTGTATTAGTACTACAGGGGTTCAGCAAATGTGACATGGCGCCCAGAAACCATTCCAAAATCCAAATGGTGCTAGTTCCATTCTGAGCCCTACCGTGTGTCCAAACAGATGTTTGTGACCACATGTGGGGTATTGTTTTACCCGGGAGAAGTTGCTTTACAAATTTTATGGTGCTTTTTCTCCTTCAGTCCTTGTGGAAATGAAAAAAAAAAATACCTAAACCTACATTTTCTTTGAAAAAATGTAGATTTTAATTTTTACGGCCTACTTCCAATAAGTTCTGTAAAACACCTGTGGGGTCAAACTGCTCACTGTTCCCCTAGATAATTTCCTCATGGGGTGTAGTTTCCAAAATGGGGTCACTTGTTGGGGGTTTCCACTGTTTTGTCCCCTCAGGGGCTTTGTAAATGCAACATGGCCTCTGCAAACCTTTCCTGCTAAACTTGAGCTCCAAGAGCCAAATGGCGCTCTTTCCATTCTAAGCCCTGCCGTGTGTCCAAACAACCGTTTATTACCACATGTGGGGTATTGTTTTACTCGGGAGAAATTGCTCTACAAATATTGTGGTGCTTTTTCTACTTTAGTTCTTTTGGAAATAAAAAAAAAATAAGCTAAACCTACATTTTATTTGAAAAAATGTAGATTTTCATTTTCATGGCCTAGTTCCAAAAATGTTTGCAAAAAAACTGGTGGGTCAAAATGCTTGCTACACCCCTAGATAAATTCCTCGAGGGGTGTAGTTTCCCAAATGGGGTCACTTTTGGGGGGTTTCCACTGTTTTAGTTCCACAAGACCTGTTCAAAGCTGACATGCTGCCTAAAATATGAGTTGCATTTCTTGGGTAAAACCTTCTGTGGTACAAAAAAAATGGATTCAAAATGAATTTCTGGAAAAAAATAATGAACTTTGTAAATTTCACCTCTACTTTGCCTTAATTCCTGTGCAATGTCTAAAGGGTTAAGAAACGTTCTAAATGCTGTTATGAATACTTTGAGGGGTGCAGTTTTTAAAATGGGGTGACTTATTGGGGGTTTCTAATATCTAAGGACCTCAAAGCCACTTCACAACTGAACTGGCCCCTGTAAAAATAGCATTTTGAAATTTTCTTGAAAATGTGAGAAATTGCTGCTAAAGTTCTAAGCCTTGTAACGTCCTAGAAAAATAAAATGATGTTCAAAAAACGATGCCAATCTAAAGTAGACATATGGGGGATGTTAGTTAGCAACTATTTTTGTGTGGTATAACTGCCTGTCTTACAAGCAGATACATTTAAATTGAGAAAAATGCTCATTTTTGCAATTTTTCGCAAAATTTGGGTGTTTTTCACAATTAAATACTGAATGTATCGGGCAAATTTTGCCAGTAACATAAAGTCCAATGTGTCACGAGAAAACAATCTCAGAATCGCTTGGATAGGTGAAAGCATTCCGGAGTTATTACCACATAAAGTGAAACATGTCAGATTTGTAAAATGAGGTTCTGTCAGGAAGGTCAAAAGTGGCCAAAGAGGGAAGGGGTTAAGACCTTTTTTAGGACTGGTCATTAAGGGGTTAAAAGTAAGGGAAAAAAAAATATGTGAACAACAATATAAAAAAACTTGATTGGTATTGCCTCATTCGTGAAAGTCTGAACTAATAAAAAGAGAACGTTATTTATCTTGCATGGTGAACGTTGTAAGAAAAATCCCAGAATTTCTGATTTTTGGTCACCTTGCCTGCCCAAAAAAAGTTGAAACTACCCCAAAATGGTACCAATAAAAACTTTCGCTCGCATCACAAAAAACAACCACTCTCACAGCTCCTTCGAAAGCACCTGCCTGCCCAGTAGTGAATTATTACTGGCTCCTGGATGAGCAAAGCTAGTAGGTTTTTTTTTTTGTTTGTTTTCAGTATGTTCCGCATACAAACCAATTTGAAGGGATCTCACACTTTCATGAAATAGAGGCCCATTAGCATCAATAGGGATGCAGTGCAGCTTTCTCATATACAGCTCTTCCCAATTTTTACCACCTCACGCTAATTGCACTGCTTGCCCTGTCGCTAACTGCTCTCCTGTATGCAGAAGGGTCCCAAACCTGTCCCCCCAAAACCAGCTTTTAAAGTGGTTTTCCAAGAATCATAAATTATCACATCCACAGAATAGGTGATCAGTTTCTGAATGTTGGCCGTCCCACTTCTGGGACCCCTACCGATCGTGAGAACGGGTGTCCGGAATCCCCCTTTCCTCCTCACTGCTCGACCACAGTGATGAGGATATTGAATGGTCGAGCATGCATGCTGCTGCTCCATTAAAATTCTATGGGAATGACGGAAACAGCTGTGTAGAGCGCTCGGCTGTTTCTGTCATTCTCATAAACTGTGAATGAAGCAGCGGGCGCATACTTGACTGCTGCCCCATTTAAGATCCTCTTCACTGCCTGGGATGAGGGTGCAGTGAGGAGGATTTAGGGGTTCGGGACCCCTCTTCTCAGGATCAGTGGGGATCCCAGAGGTGAAGCCCCCAGTGATAGGTGATAATTTATGATTCTGGGAAAACCCCTTAAAAAAATAACCTACAAGCACTGAGAAAATAGAATCAGGCAAGACGTAAAATTAAAGAAGATTTATGATATTCTTCAAATATACAGGAAAAAGTAGACAACTTACTGAACGGTGCCTGTACAGCTGGTTTTAGTGTACAATCAAAAAACGTGCCTCAAAACAAGCGTTTTTACCATGAATTGCTGTGTTTTTTTATGTGGGCTTTGGTTTTAAATTAGTTTTTAATGCGTTTTCACCCATAAAGACTGTGTAGGCCAAAACTGCACTGTAAAACTGTGTGCCATTTTTGACCGTGCGGCACACTTCCGCTAAATGTACGTGCACCAAGTGGAAATGGTAGTTGTCACATATTATTTTAACTTTATATACAATGGAAAAATACTGATCTTATAATTTTAATTTCTTTCCAGGATGTATCAAGATAAACTGGCCTCATTTAAGAGACAATTGCAACAGCTTCAAGAAGGTGAGAATTGGGATTAACAGATGATTACTTGTATGTCTTTTTTTAATGATTTTTTTTTTATTCTTTATTAATGCAAAAAATAAAATAAATACATATACACAAACATGTCACGTCTTTCATATCTTAATATGGGCGACCTGCCCATTACAGTACAATTACAAATATCTTAAAACAGAACATGCCAAAACATGACAGGAACAAGTACATCCCCATATCCAAACTCCTATAGCATCCTATATCTTCCACACTTTTTCTAATATTGATATATAAAAATTGTATGTCTTTATAGTGCATCATGAATTTCAACTAATTTGCTCTGATAGTTGGTCTATCTCAGGACACTCGAGTAACGTTATAGTGTGTTTATGTGGCTGCACATAGTGATGTAATAAGATCACTATATGCTTTGTAAATGAATGGGGAGAAGTGTATGACGCTGATTAGTCAGCGTCATACACTTCTCTCCACAACGGCCACTTGGTCAAAAAGTAAAAACACCCCCAGTTGTCCATTAAGAAACTCATTAGCATAAAGCTAAAATAGGTCATAGCTCCGTCAAAAATGATCATTTTTCTAAATAAAAAAAACACTTCTGTAATCTACATTACAGTGCCGATCACATTATGTACAATATAGGCCACTTATAATGTGGTGACAGAACCTCTTTAACCCCTTCCCGCTCCTTGACGTACTATTACGTCATGGCAGCTGTATCGTTCGCGCTCCATGCCGTAATAGTACGTCACGGGAGTAACGTCCGTTTCGGCCGTCCTCCCGACACATACAGGAGCTGTGACGCTGCTGTCTTGTTCAGCAGCTGTCACAGCTCCTACAGCGGGGACCGATCGCTGTGTCCCCGCTGATTAACCCCTTAAAAGCCGCGTTCTATAGAGATCGCGGCTTTTTAGGGGTTAAGCTGCCATCGCCGGCCTGCTACGCGACAGCGGCCCGGCGATGGTGACTATGGCAACCGGACACCAAACAATGGCGTCCGGCTATGCCATAGACGGAAGCCTAGTGGGTCCTGACAACGTCAGGACCCACTATGCTTGCTGTCCGTGAGTAGCTGACAGTTCTAATACACTGCACTACGCATGTAGTGCAGTGTATTAGAATAGCGATCAGGGCCTCCTGCCCTCATGTCCCCTAGTGGGACAAAGTAATAAAGTTAAAAAAAAGTTAAAAAAAGATGTGTAAAAATAAGAAAATAAAAGATTTCAAAGTATTAAAAGTAAAAATCCCCCTTTTTACCTTATCAGTCCTTATTAATAAAAATATATAAACAAACAAATAGACTATACATAATTGGTATCGCCGCGTCCGTAACGGCCTAAACTACAAAATTATTTCATTATTTATCCCGCACGGTGAACGCCGTAAAATAAAATAATAATAAACCGTACCAGAATCACAATTCTTTGGTCACTTCACCTCCCAAAAAATTGAATAAAAAGAGATCAAAAAGTCGCATGTACCTAAAAATGGTACTGATCGAAACTACAGTTCGTTACGCAAAAAATAAGTCCTCGCACGGCTTTATTGATTGAAAAATAAAAAAGTTCTGGCTCTTAGAATAAGGTAACACAAAAAGTGAATGATTGTTTACAAAACGTATTTTATTGTGCAAACGCCATAAGACATAAAAAAAAACTATAAACATCTGGTATCGACGTAATCGTATCGCCCCGCAGAATAAAGTGAACATGTCAATTATAGCGCACGGTGAACGCCGTAAAAAAGAAAAAAAACCAATCATACAATTGCTGTTTTTTAGTCACCACGCCACCTAAAAATAGAATAAAAACTGATCAAAAAGCCGCATGCACCCCAAGAAAACTACAATGGATTCCTCAAGGGGTCTAGTTTCCAAATTGGGGTCACTTTTGGGGGGTTCCCAATGTTTTGGCACCACAAGACCTCTTCAAACCGGACATGGTGCCTAATAAAAAAGAGGGCTCAAAATCCACTAAGTGCTCCTTTGCTTCGGAGGCCGGCGCTTCAGTCCATTATCGCACTAGGGCCACATGTGGGATATTTCTCAAAACTACAGAATCTGGGCAATAAGTATTAAGTTGCGTTTCTCTGATAAATCCTTTTGTGTTATAAAAAAAATGGTATAAAGAGGATTTTCTGACAAAAAAAAAATGTAAATTTCACCTCTACTTTGCTCTAAATTTTTGTGAAACACCTAAAGGGTTCATAAACTTTCTAAATGCTGTTGTGAATACTTTGAGGGGTCTAGTTTCTAAAATGGGGTATTTGATAGGGGTTTCTAATATATGGGCCCCTCAAAGCAACTTCAGAACTGAACTGGAACCTAAAAAAATAAATGAATGAGGCAATACTTCGCTTCTTACATTATACTGATAATGAGCCGTGCCCATCCTCAAGATGACCCCAGTTTTGACCGTTTGTATAAACGGAGACCCCTATTAGACCGTTCCAGTGCCCGGTTTTCCCAAGCATTCACCCCCGAGAAGTGTATTTCTATTGATGAGTCCCTGGTACATTTTAAAGGGAGGGTTCAATTCCGCGAGTACCTGCCGGGTAAGAGGGCAAGGTATGGCGTGAAGATGTATAAGCTGTGAGAGTGCATCAGGGTATACCTACAGGTTTAGGATATATGAAGGAAAGGCCACCCCCAAACCAGACTGCATCCTGGACTACAATAGGTACATGGGAGTGATGGACTTGTAAGATCAAGCCCTGAAGCCCTACAGCGCCATGCAGTGTGGTATAAGAAGCTGGCCGGGCACATCATACAGATGGCATTGTACAATGCGTACGTGCTACGTCGATGTGCAGGCCAGACGGGAACTTTCCTGGAATTTCAAGAGGTGATTATCAAGAACCTAATCTTTAGGGACCAAGAAGGGGGGGCTCCCAGTACTTCTGGAAGCGAGCCCACACGCATCGTACCAGGGCAACACTTTCCAGGAGAAGTTCCCCAAACTGGCAAGAAGGGAAAAAGTCAAAAGAGGTGCAAAGTCTGCTATAAGAGGGCGATAATGGATGACACAATATATCAATGTGACACGTGTCCCGAATAACCAGAGCTCTGTATGAAAGTGTTTTAAAATTTATCATACATCCCTTGGTTTATAATTTACCCCAATTTTACTTACCCTGATGCACTCCACACAGCTTATCCCCCCTCGTCTTTCCCCTCTGGGCCCTGCTGTGTGTCCAGGCAGCTGATAACAGCCACATGTAGGGTATTGCCATACCCGGGAGAACCCACATTACAGTTTATGGGGTGTAGGTCTCCGGTCAAAATGCTCACTACGCCTCTAGATGAATGCCTTAAGGGTGTAGTTTTTAAAACGGGGTCACTTCTTGCGGGTTTCAACTGTACTGGTACCTCAGGGGCTTCTGCATACATGACTTCACACTAGAAAATCCCCAGTAGGCCAAATGGTGGTCCTTTCCTTCTGAGCCCTCCCATGGGCCCAAACGGCAGTTTATCACCACAAATGGGGTATTGCCGCACTCAGGACAAATTGGGCAACAAAATGGAGTATTTTAATAAGAATTTTTGAGCTAAAATGACATATTATTGGAAAAAATATATATTTTTTTAATTCCCAGCCCAATTCAAATAAGTTCTGTGAAGAAACTATGGAGTCTAAATGGTCACATTACCCATAAATGAATTCCTTGAGGGGTGTAGTTTCCAAAATGGGGTCACTTCTGGTGGGTTTCCATTGCTTTGATACCTCTGGGGCTCTGCAAATGCGACATGGCACCCGAAAACCAAACCAGCAAAATCTGTACTCCAAAGAACACACAGCGCTCCTTCCCTTCTGAGGCCTCCCATGGGCCCAAACGGCAGTTTATTGCCACAAATGGGGTATTGATGCACTCAGGAGAAATTGGGCAACAAAATTTAGTATTTTGTTCCCTGTGAAAATAAGAAATTTTGGTAAAAAAATTACATCTTATTGGAAAAAATGTCATTTTTTTTAATGTCACAGCCCAATTGAAATAGGTGCTGTGAAAAAACTGTGTGGTCAAAATGCTAACAACAACCATAAATGAATTCCTTGAGGGGTGTAGTTTCCAAAATGGGGTCACTTTTGGTGGGTTTCCATTGCTTTGATACCTCTGAGGCTCTGCAAATGCGACATGGCACCCGAAAACCAATCCAACAAAATCTGGACTCCAACAAACATATAGCGCTCCTTTCCTTCTGAGCCCTCCCATGGGCCCAAACGGCAGTTTATCACCACAAATGGGGTATTGCCACACTAAGGACAAATTGGGCAACAAAATGGGGTATTTTGTTCCCTGTGAAAATAAGAAATTTTGATCACAAATGACATTTTATTGGAAAAAATGACATTTTTTTCATTTCAGAGCCCAATTCAAATACGTGCTGTGAAAAAACTGTGCGGTCAAAATGGTAACAACAACCCTAAATGAATTCCTTGAGGGGTGTAGTTTCCAAAATGGGGTCACTATTGGGGGATTCCTACTGTTTTGACACCTCAACACCTCTTCAAACCTGGCATGCTGCCTAAAATATATTCTAATAAAAAAGAGGACTCAAAATGCACTAGGTGCTTCTTTGCTTCTAGGGCTTGTGTTTTAGTCCACGAGCGCAGTAGGGCCACATGTGGGACATTTCTAAAAACTGCAGAATCTGGACAATACATATTTAGTAGTGTTTCTCTGGTAAAACCTTCTGTGTTACAGAAAAAAAATGAATAAAATTGAAATTCAGCAAGAAAAATTAAATTTGCAAATTTCACCTCCACTTTGCTTTAATTCCTGTGAAATGCCTGAAGGGTTAAAAAACTTTCTAACTGCTGTTTTGAATACTTTGAGGGGTCTAGTTTTTAAAATGGGGTGTTTTATCAGGGTTTCTAATACATAGGCCCCACAAAGCCACTTCAGAACTCAAGAGGTACCTTAAAAAAAAGGCTTTTGAAATTTTCTTAAAAATATGAGAAATTGCTGTTTATGTTCTAAGCCTTGCAACGTCCAAGAAAAATAAAATAATGTTCAAAAAACGATGCCAATCTAAAGTAGACATATGGGAAATGTGAACTAGTAACTATTTTGGGTGGTATAACTGTCTGTTTTACAAGCAGATGCATTTCAATTCTGAAAAATGCTATTTTTTCTAAATTTTCTCTACATTTTGCAATTTTTCACCAATAAACACTGAATATATCGACCAAATTTTACCACGAACATGAAGCCCAATGTGTCACGAGAAAACAATCTCAGAATCGCTTGGGTAGGTTTAAGCATTCCGACGTTATTACCACATAAAGTGAAATATGTCAGATTTGAAAAATGGGCTCTGAGCCTTAAGGCCAAAACTAGGCTGCGTCCTTAAGGGGTTAATCCTTCCTTCTTTGGCCACTTTTGACCTTCAGGACAGAGTCTCATTTTTCAAATCTGACATGTTTCACTTTATGTGGTAATAACTTCAGAATGCTTTTACCTATCCAAGCGATTCTGAGATTGTTTTCTCGTGACACATTGGGCTTTATGTTACTGGCAAAATGTGCTCGATACGTTCAGTATTTAATTGTGAAGAAGACCAAAATTTTGCGAAAAATTGCAAAAATTAGCATTTTCTGAATAAAAATGTATCTGCTTGTAAGACAGATAGTAATACCACACAAAATTGTTGCTAATTAACATCCCCCATATGTCTACTTTAGATTGGCATCGTTTTTTGAACATCCTTTTATTTTTCTAGGATATTACAAGGCTTAGAACATTAGCAGCAATTTCTCACATTTTCAAGAAAATTTCAAAAGGCTATTTTTACAGGGGCCAGTTCAGTTGTGAAGCGGCTTTTAGGGCCTTATATATTAGAAACCCCCAATAAGTCACCCCATTTTAAAAACTTCACCCTTCAAAGTATTCAAAACAGCATTTACAAAGTTTCTTAACCCTTTAGACGTTTCACAGGAATTAAAGCAATGTAGAGGTGAAATTTTCAAATTTTTTTTTTTTCCCAGAAATTCATTTTTAATCTATTTTTTTTGTACAACAAAGTTTTACCAGAGAAACGCAACTCAATATCTATTGCTGAGATTCTGCAGTTTTTAGAAATCTCCCACATGTGGTCCTAGTGTGCTAATGGAATGAAGCACAGGCCTCAAAATCAAAGGAGCGCCTAGAGGATTTTGGGGCCTCCTTTTTATTCTAAAATATTTTAAGCACCATGTCAGGTTTGAAGGGCTCTTGCGGTGCCAAAACAGTGGAAATCCCCCAAAAGTGACCCCATTTTGGAAACTACACCCCTTTCGGAAATTATCTAGGGGTATAGTGAGCATTTTGACCCCGCAGGTCAGCTAATTTTTTATAATTTTCACAAGGACTAAAGGAGAAAAAGCACCGCAACATTTGTAAAGCAATTTCTCCCGAGTAAAACAATACCCCACATGTGGTCATAAACGGCTGTTTGGACAAATGGCAGGGCTCAGGAGGGAAAGAGCGCCATTTGGCTTTTGGAGCTCAAATTTAGCAGGAATGGTTTGCGGAGGGCATGTCACATTTGCAAAGCCCCTGAGGGACCAAAACAGTAAAAATGCCAAAAAAGTTACTCCATTTAGGAAACCACTAAGAATCCATCTAGGGGTGTAGTGAGCATTTTGACCCCGCAGGTGTTTGATAGATTTTATTAGTATTGGGCAGTGAAAATAAAAAAAAATCCTTTTTCTTCAATAAGACGTAGTTTTAGCGCAAAATTTTTCATTTTCTCAACAAATAAAGGAAAAAAAAGAACCCCCAACTCTTGTAAAGCAATTTCTCCCGAGTACAGCAATAGCCCACACGTGGTCATAAACTGCTGTTTGGGCACAGAGTAGGGCTCAGAAGGGAAGGAGCGCCATTTGCTTTTGGCGTACAGATTTTGCTGCATTTGGTTTCTGGGCACTGTCACATTTGCAAAGTCCCTGTGGGACCAAAACAGTGGTTCCCCCCCAGGAAGTGACCCCATTTTGGAAACAACACCCCTCAAGGTATTCACCTAGGGGTGTAGTGAGCATATTAACCCCGCAGGTGTTTTGCAGAAATTGGTGTGCACTCGATGTTGCAGAGTGAAAATTGGATTTTTTCCATAGATATGCCAACATGTGTTGCCCAGCTTGTGCCACCATAACAAGACAGCCCTCTAATTATTATGCTGTGTTTCCCGGTTTTAGAATCACTCTATATGTGGCCCTAATCTTTTGCCTGGACATTCAACCAGGCTCAGGAGTAAAAGAGCACCATGTGAAATTGACGGCTAATTTGGCGATTTACACAGTATTGGTTCACAATTGCAGAGGCTCTGATGTGAAATAATAAAAGAAACACCATTTTGAAAACTGCACCCCTCAAGGCATTTATTAAGGGGTGTAGTGAGCATTTTCACCCCACAGGTCTTTTCCATAAATGATTGCGCTGCGGAAGGTGCAAAGTAAAAATATATTTTTTTCCCTAGATATGCCATTTCAGTGACACATATGTCGTGCCACTGGGGACACACACACCCAAAATTGTTAAAAGGGTTCTCCCGTGTATGGCGATGCCATATATGTGGAAGTAAACAGCTGTTTGGGCACACTGTAGGGTTCAGAAGGGAGGAAGCGCCATTTGGAGCGTGGATTTTGCTTGGTAGTAGTTTTGTTTGGAGACTTACTGGTGTTTCCGTTTATAATGTGGGGCATATGTGAGCCGGGCAGAGTACATCAGGGGCATAGTCAGGTGGTATAATAATAAGGTAAATAAAATAATCCATAGATGTGTGTTACGCTGTGGAGCAATCCCTTCTGCACAGGTCGGTGTTGCACTGATAAATGTCCTTCCTTATCCTCCTATTGGTCCACACTCCGCACATTTGCAGTTTGGGGAATTTAGCTGGGTAGTGTTGTCCTGGTAAAATATAGGTGCCCTCGATTCCAGCAGACATGTTTGGGCCCTACCCTTCCTGGTTCCCTAATTTTAGTTCCTTGATAATTCGCCTCTTGAAACAGAAGTGTTCCTCTCGGGCTGCACAACTGGATATTTTTTTTTCTTAACTTATTGGAGCCTTAACTTATTTAATTTTTTCATAGACTTAGTGGTATGAGGGCTGTTTTTTTTCGGGACGAGCTGTAGTTATTATTGGTACCATTTTGGGGAACATGTGACTTTTTAATCACTTTTTATCCTTTTTTTTTGGGAGGCAAGGTGACAAAAGATTCTGGCATCTTTTTTTAGTTATTTTTATATAGTGTTCACCAAGTTTAATAAATTACATGTTAACTTTATTCTGCGGGTCAGTTTGATTCCGACAATACCTAATTTATAGCACTTTTATATGTTTTACAACTTTTTGCACAATAAAATTACTTTTATAGAGAGAATGTATTTTTTCTGTCGCCATGTTGTGAGAGCCATAACTTTTTAATGTTTTCGTCAATTACGAATCACGAATTATAGTTTTCATAGGTACCATTTTTGGATACATGCGACTTTTTGATCACTTTTTATTTCAATTTTTGGAAGACAAAGTGACCAAAAAAACAGCAATTATGGCAGTATTTTTTATTTTTACGTTCACTGCGCGGGATAAATAACATAAAATTTTTATAGTTCAGGTCATTACGGTCGCAGCGATATCCAATATGTATGCTTTATTATTATTTTCAATAATGACTTGATAAGGGAAAAAGGGGGAGATTGTGTTTTATTTTATTACTTGAAACTTTTATTGTATTTTTTACAACTTTTATTTTTACACTTTTTTTTTTTTTTTACACTTTTCTTTAGTCCCACTAGGGGACTTGAAGATCCAACTGTTTGTTTGATGTTCTAATACATTGCACTACCTATGTAGTGCAATGTATTGGAACTGTCAGTTGTTCACTGACAGCAAGCCGATCAGGCTCCGCCTCCGGTCGGGGTCTAATCGGCTTCCGTAATGGCAGACAGGAGGCCATTGTTAGGCCTCCTGTTGCCATAGTAGCAGTCGCCAGCCTTGGCAGGCTGCCGATCTGCTACAAACCGCTAAGATGCAGCGATTGCATTGGATCGCTGCATCGAAGGGGTTGCTGGCAGGAATCGAAGCTAGCTCCGGTTCCTGCCGATACATCAGGGTGTCCGCTGTAACATACAGCGGACACCTACCGCTGATGACGCGGGCTCAGCTTCTGAGCCGGAATCTGTGCCGGCGCCATCTTGCCGATGGTACCGGAAGCATTTTAGGCCCCACTGCCGAGCGGGGCATAGGAGGCTACCGTTGTTGGCAGACCAGGAGGTAAGTATTAGGCCTCCAATCGCCTTTGCAGCCACCGGAAACCCAGTGATCACGTTGCTGGGGTGCCGGTGGCTAAAAACTCCTCACATGCTGCGATCTCTATTGAACGCAGCATGTGAGGGGTTAATCGGCTGGATCGGGGGCTAGCTCCGTTCCTGGCCGTTACATCAGGGTGCCAGCTGTAACATACAGCTGACACCAGGCGGGGATGGCGCTGGCTCAGCTCCTGAGCTAGCTCCATCTCCTTCACGTACACGTGCGTTAAAACACCAGTTCCCATGACGTAACTGTACGTGATTTTGCAGGAAGGGGTTAAGCTTAGTTTGCAGAAAATTTAAATCCCACAGATGCTCGATTGGATTTAGATCTGGGGAATTTGGAGACCAAGTCAACTCCTTGAACTTTTTGTCATTTTTCTCAAACCATCCCTGAACAATTTTGCAGTGTGGCAGGGCACATTATCTTGCTCACCACTAACAGTAGAGAAAACGGTTAACGTTGAGGGGTGGACTTGGTCTGCAACAATGTTTAATTAGATGGTACATGTCAAAGTAACATCCACATGTATACCAGGTTCAAGGTTACTGAGCAGAACATTGCCTAGAGCATCACATTGCCTCTGCCAGCTTGCCTTTTTCCTGTATTGCATCCTGGTGCCATCTATTGCCCAGGTGAGCAACGCCCTCGGCTATTCACACAAAGTAAAAGACAATTTATACATATATACTGTCCATATATAGACTCCCATCCTCACTTTTTCCCATCCCCCTCCAGCAGCACAGACGCCGTTCGGGAGGGTTGTGAGGAAAAAGTGAGGATGGGAGTCTATATTTGGACGGTATGCATGTATAAATGGCACGTAACGGGAACATTATAACAAAGAACACGTAATTGCACTTTTCCCCCTCCCGGATGGCGTTTGCGCTGCTCTGTTTTCTCCTGCGCATGCCCCATTTGGCATGGAGGTTCTCCTGTCTCCCCTCCCTGTCACTGCTCGTATGACATCTATTTCGCCGCCCTTTTGGCAGTGTCGTATCCACTGTTTGGCCAATCAGTTCACTCCCCTTTTCATGATGCCCTTCCGCCATATTCCCGTTACCGAATGTAGTATGTAGGATTTTTCTACTGCCATTCTTCCAGACTTAGCACTTTGACACTTATTTCACCCAATCTCTGCTGTTTTTGCATCTATTGCTGGTCCCACTTATTACTCACAACTCCTCTTATTGGCCACTCGGTTTGTCCTAATTTGACCATTTCCGGTCCTCAACCATGTTTGCCTCAACCATACCTCAGGTAAAATTGATTAAACCAAATTTTTAGACCTATATATATATATATATATATATATATATATTACCCCATTTCCTCCTTGAGCCAATACCTTTTCCCCCCTGATGAAGCCTGGTGGCGAAACGCGTTGGGTGTAAGTGGGCTCCTGGCACATCGCTACTCTTTACCTCATTCTTTGTTATTTGCTTTATACTTTTTGGTTATGTTGCAATTACTGTCTATCTGTTATGGTGGTTAAATTCAACTGTTTGAAGATCTGTTTCTGTCTTACCATTGCTGACTAACTACAATGTATTATGTCATGGTATAGATGTTTTTGCCAGCAGCCCACTCTTAACTGTCTGGACTCTTTTTACCTTTTTATGCTATTGTTGTGTGTATCTTTTAAAATCATATCTCAATAAAAACTAGTTTATCTAAAATGTTTGGTTATAAAACACTGGATGTTTGCATTGGTGTTCTAGCTAATACTTTGTTGAGCCACGTTTTGCCCATCCCCATATGTTGCAGTGCCCAGCATTGTACGTACATAAATACTGTTTTTGTCTTATGCTCCACTCTCTAATAACGTTTAACATCTGCTTTTCTGGAACAATTCACATATGCAGCGGTATTGTTCGCCTTACCCCACAGACCACGTTGTTCAGTCATGTCTTGTACTAAACACTGGCAGTTGCTGAATAATTTCATCTTTATATACTTCTCAGGGATCGGATATCCGCAATATTGTGTCTAGCAATAATTTCTCATTTCTTTGATGTATAGTGTTATTTCTTTTGGATGTCATGTTTACTTGTTTCACTAAATATAAAGTTGAAATTATTTTCCTAAAGAAAAGTTAGTTGACAGACATCTGGTATATGGAGGAACACTGCAGAATGGTAGCAACACTCTTTTTATTTTTATATTTTTTTTTTAATTTAAGCTAAGGAGATAAAATAATAATAGTATTATTATTTATAAATAAGTGAAAAAGTTTATATAAAAGTATATTGTAAATATTATGTCATGCCTTTTTCTTTGTAGGTACACTGCAAGAGTACCAGAAACGCATGAAAAAATTAGATCAACAGTATAAAGAGAGATTGAGAAATGCTGGTAAGAGCAAGACATTGCATCCTAAAACCTGAAAAATGACAATGGTAAACACCATCTTTTCCATGGTTTTCCCAAGGTTCTGTTACCCACCTCAGGCAATGCGATGCAGTCAAACGTTCTACAAAAATAAACTAGGAAAGAAGATATGAATATGCTCCCCGTTACATTATAAAATATAGGTGTTAAAGGCTATGTAAAACTTTGAAAGTGATTTTTATATATAATACAATCAGTCAGTGTGTTTTGTGCAACTTTCAAATGAGTTTTTATTAAAAATTCTGTTTACTTTTTGAGCTACATCTGCTATATATTCTCTATACAGAGCAGCTGTATCTTTCGCTAAGACCTGAATTCTTCAGTCCCGTGGACCTGGCGGGTTAAGTGTCAGCGGGTTCTAAGTTATGAACTTAGATGTGATTGATAACCGGTGGATCCTGCATGTCAGAGGCTTTCACTGAACCCGTCAGTCCTGTGGTCCTGACGGGTACAGGATTCAGCAAACGATACAGCTGTATCTCAAAAAGTAAAATGAATTTTTAATAAAAACTAATTTTAAAGTTGCACAAAACACACTGCCCGTCATTTGTATTAGCCGTCTACCTAGCCATGTAAGGGCTTTTTTTTTGTTTTACGGGACGAGTTGTAGTTTTTTATGGTACCATTTAATGTACCATATAATATATTGGGAAACTTTTTAAAAATTTATTTTGTGGGGTGGAACGTAAAAAAACAACAATACCTCCATTGTTTTTTGAGTTTATTTTATTTATTTTTTTAATTCGCCATGCGGAAAAATGTTAACTTTATTCTGCGGGTCAATTTGATTGTGGTGATACAAAATGTATACTTTTACTAAATCAAAACAATGTGTTAAAAAAACATTTTTTTAAGTGTTTTCCCACATTCTGAGATCAAAAACCTTTTTTGATGATGGATCTGTGTGAGGGCTTAGTTTTTGCGTGGTGAGCTCTAGTTGTTGTTAATACCATTTTGAGGTACATGCAACTTTCTGATCACTTCCTATTCAATTTTTGGTGGGGGGGATGTAAGGTGATCAAAAGCAATTCGGTTTTCTTTTAACTGCGTTCACTGTGCGGAATAATGTTATATTATAATAGCTCAGACGTTTATGGATGCGACAATACCAATAATGTTTGTTTTTTGTTTACATTACTTTAGGAGAAAAATTTGAAAAGGTCTTTTTTTTTTTTTCTTTTTTTAGTACTTTTTAATATAATTTTTTTTATATCCCAGAAAACTTTTAACTTATTTAAAATTACATTTTTTTTTCTTCCACTACGGGACTCTATTAACTGCAGTTCTAAGCGGTTAAATGGACATAATCTAAGTTATCCTGGCCATTAGAGCAGGGTGTCAGCTGTAATATACAGCTGTCGGAAAGGGGTTAAAAACATTGCAGACCAGAGCTCTTCAAAGTAATGTTAATATCCGAATATGGCCCTGTGCTCATCACTTTTTTTGCCTACGCTAGGAAAAAGCTGCTAACGTATATGTTAAACGTAGGCTGCGACGGATGCATAAAGTAGCTACATCACTTGAGCTCCCCTGGGGTAGCCCCAGTGATGTAACTCGTCAGTTACGTCGCTGGGGCTACCCTAGGGATTCTCCAGTGACGTAGCTTTCCCAGGCTGAGATAGCAGCCAGGGACGCCAGCTGTTCGGAAGGTGCGATAAGGCCACTCTGCGGGTTAGGGGTTCCCTGTGTGGATCCCACAGAGCTGACATTGCCTTACATAACGGGGGCAGGTGGTCTCTGCTGCGTCGAAGCTCTACTAAAACGTTCCATATATGGTCAGTTACGTCACTGGAGCTTCCCAAATATTGCAAATAGTAAAATTATACACTAAGCTCACTACAAGGTCAATAATAAACATATTAAAAAGAAGTAGGCCCAATACTGACCCCTGTAAAACCCCACTGGTAACTGCAACCTAATCTAAGAATGAGCCATTAATAACCACCTGAGCCAGTTGTTAACGTTTTCACTTCGTGTACAACAATTTTATGTGGCACAATATCAGAGATGCATAGCATCCCTAGACTTACCCAGGTCCAGTCTAAAACGTATCTCCTCATAGAAGCTGTCCAGATTAGTTTGACAGTACTGATCCCTCATTAACCCATGTTGATGCCTAGTTATTAGGTTAGTTTTCTTAAGATACTCCAGGATAGCATCCTTTAGAAAAAAATAAATCAAATATTTTACCCACAATAAAGGTCAAACTCATAGGCCTACAGTTTCCAGGTCACTTTTTGACCCCTTTTTGAATATTTACTCCACACTTGAAATGCGCCAGTCCCGTGGAACAGTCCATGTCATAATAGAATCCTTAAATATTAGAAATAAGGGTCTACACAGTACCTAATTCCTGCAAATCTCTGGGGTGTATGCCATCTGGACCCAGTGATTTGTCTATTCAAAGGTGTTATCCCACCACAACAACTTCTCATCAGCGATCAAACACATTTTTTGATGGGACCCCACCAATCAAGAGAACGGGGGTCCAGAGTCCCCTGTATGAACAGAGCGGCAAGTCATGCATGTGCGCTGCCGCTCTTGTTTCTCTATGGCTCACTAGCTACGCTGTCCTCCACACCTATACAGTAATTGTCCTTCCCCATTTCCCTAGTTTAAATACTCCTCCAACCTTCCAGCCATCTTCTCCCCCAAAGCCACTGCACCCTCCTAATTCAGGTGCAGCCCATCCCTACTTTAGTATCTATAGCCAACAGTAAATTCGGGCCAGTTCTCTAAGAAATCAAACCCCTGCTTCCTACAGTAATTCTTTAGCCACTTTTTTACCGCTTTGTCTCTCTGGTGTGGTACAGGTAGTTTTTCTGAAAATACTACATTTGAGGTCCTTGTCCTGAGCTTTACTACCCAAGTCCCTGAAATCATGTTTTAGGACCTTCCATCTTACATGATGCTCTGTATAATTCTAGGTTACACAGGGATAGGCAAGGAACTTTTTCCCTGTTTGGACACATATCTACCTGTCCTTCTACCAATAAACATCGCCTCAGTGTGTTTTTTCATTACCATAATGATTGGTATTTTAGATTTCTTTTTCTTTTTTTTGTCAAGCTTTTTTAACGCATATACATTAAAGGTTACATTTCAGCTGCTTTTCTGTAATATGATTTTCCACCAGCCTGTGCCAATAATCTGTCAACCCGAATACCCGGTAGACAACGCACTGTTCAGTATTCCCGCTCTGTGTAAAAGATTTTCATTTGCGAAATAAAAATGCATTCGAGCATAAAATATTTAGTCGGAATTGAACATTCTTA